>NC_025702.1:16471582-16595852 GCF_000633955.1 Camelina sativa
ACAGGTCGTTTTCCTTGTTGTTTGTCTTCTTGTGAGATGACCGTTGAAGGAGATGATTCTGTCTTGAGCTTCACTTGAATCTCTTTGGTCTTGGGCTTCTTCTGATCCAAAACATTCTTCTCCAAAGTGACATCGTTTTGAGTAGGAACCAAAAACTCTTGATTTGGTATTGCTCTGTTATCCCCCCCCGCAAACTTTGTGTAGGCGGTAAGCCAACGCCAAGTTTGAGTCGTAACCGAGCAAAGGCATCATGGGGAAGTGACTTTGTGAAAATATCTGCCGTCTGCATATGACCAGGGATATGTGTCACAGTTAATGTCTTCAAAGCCATGCGTTCTCGGACGTAATGGTGATCAACGTCAAAGTGTTTTGTCCGTGAGTGGAAAGCTGGATTGGCTGTTAAGTAGACTGTCGGGAGGTTGTCACAGTATAATTCTGGGGTTGTGTGCAGTGGAACATTCAAGTCCCGTAGGACAGAGCTCATCCACTTGATTTCAGATGCTGTTTTAGACATGCTCCTGTACTTTGCTTCGGTAGAGCTCTTTGAGACAGTTGGTTGTTTCTTCGATGACCAAGAAATAAGATTTGGCCCCATAAAAGTACAGTAACCACCAACAGACGTCGTGTGACTTTGCAGTTGGCGTAATCACTGTCACTGTACGCAGTGAGAGCATTGTCATCATAATCGCTGTCACTATAGGCACTTATTGTATAATCACCATTTCTGATATAAGTGATACCCATTGTGATTGTACCTTTGACGTATCGAAGGATACGTTTGAGCAGATGAAAGTCTGACAGGATAGGCTTGTGCATCTTTTGACACACGTAGTTTACTGCAAATTGGATATCTGGTCGCGTTAGCGTTATATATTGGAGTTTACCAGCTAAGCTCCGGAAGTAGGTTGGCTCTGTGAACTCTGTATCTTGATCTGGCACTTTATCAAGTTCCAAAGGCAAGGGTGTTGGCATAGGAGCACAATTCTCCATCTGAGCTGCGATTAGGAGATCCTCTGCATATTTTTGCTGAGACATAAACATACCATCAGGGAAATACTAAAGTTGTATGCCAAGGAAATAGTGAGCTTTTCCCAAATCCTTCATACGAAATTGTTTACTGAGTTCAGTTAGAAGAGATGTGAGAGTTTGAGAGTTGCTCCCAGTAATGATCATGTCATCAACGTAAAGCAACAAGAAGATCATGTCATTGTTGCGTGAGTAAACAAAGAGAGAGGGATCCCATAGGCTGCAGATAAAACCAAATTCCAAAAGAAAAGTGCTAAACTTATCAAACAATGCCCTTGGAGATTGTTTCAAGCCATACAGAGACTTGTGTAGAAGACATACATGATCTGGTTTGTCTTTGTCCACAAATCCTGCTGGCTGTTTCATATAGACAATTTCTTCAAGATCGCCATGAAGAAATGCATTCTTCAAGATCGCCATGAAGAAATGCATTCTTCACATCCATTTGTTTCAATTCCCAGTTATTACTGACTGCCACATGAAACACCATTCTCACTGTTGGAATTCTAACTACAGGGCTATAAGTTTCCAAGTAGTCTATACCTTCTTCTTGGTCGAAGCCCTTCGCTACCAACCGTGCTTTGAGTTTGTCTAACGTACCATCGGCTTTTAACTTGGTACGAAACACCCATTTGCTGCCAAGAACATGCGTTTCTGGTTCTGGTGGCACTAGTGACCAAGTATTTACTTCTTTGTAGGTGTGCATCTCTTCCCCCATCGCACCTGTCCAACCTGGATGTTTTAAAGCAGCTGAGACGGTTTTTGGTTCTGGATACGATACCTTGTGAGACATAAGCGCGTATCTTGGATTAGGCTTGCGTATGCCATCCTTTCCTCTAGTGATCATTTGATGTGAATTGATTGTATAAGAGGATTGTTCTTCATTGTCACTATCAGTGTACTCAGTTGGAGATATTGTTGAAGTGATTTCCTGTAAATGAGAAATGATGTTGCCTATAGAATCAGGATCAAAGCCTGTCGTACGCTCAGGACATTCCTCATTCACAGGAGCACTAGAGACATCAGGGACCTGAGAAGCGTTTGGGAAAGGTGGGATATCAGGTATGATATGAGTTGTGGATGTCACTTCATCTGCATTGTTTGGTATAAAGCTTTTGTGCCAGGCAGAGAGCAACGGAGTCACCTTTTCTGGATGCAGAGCTGCATAGACTGTAGAGAAAGGATAAGCAGCCTCGTCGAAGATGACATGCCTGCTGATGTAAACTCTTCCAGTAGGAGGATACAAACATCGATATCCCTTATATTTATCATTATAACCAATAAACACACACTGTAGCGACTTTGGGTCCAGTTTTGTGGAGGCATAATCTCTTAAAGTTGGAAAACACGCACAACCGAAGGATCTTAGAGAAGTATAGATAGGCTTCTTCTTGTTTATCTTCTCATATGGTGATACCAATTCCTCCAATGTTGATGTTGGTAACAAATTAATCAAGAAATTGGCTGTATAGAATGCTTCCACCCAGTATTTTAGAGGAAGTTTACTCTGAAACAACATTGACATGCCTGATTCAGTGACATGTCTATGTTTTCGCTCAGCTAAACCGTTCTGCTGAGGTGTGTGTGGATATGAGATGAACTGTTTTATCCCATTCCCTTGTAGATGTTTCAGAAACTGTATACTAGTAAACTCTCCACCTCCATCACACTGAAACTCTTCGATACTGCATTCAAACTGTTTTTCCACCATCTTTTGAAATAGAGCAAATATTTGAAAGAAGTCTGATTTCATTTTGAGTGGAAAAAGCCAACTGAACCTTGAAAAATTGTCAACAAACACTACATAGAATTGAAATCCTTGAGCAGACATTATTGGAGAGGGTCCCCACAGATCACAGTGAACCCTCTCAAGAGGTTTTGTTGCAGTAAAAGAAGAAGTAGAAAAAGGAAGCCTTGAGCTCTTTCCAAGCTGACATGCTTCACAAACGGTCTTCGTAACTTTGTTAATAGAGATGGAACCACTTTTCTCAAGTTGCTGGAGGACTTGCAGATTAGGGTGGCCAAGTCTTCTTTGCCAAACTTCATCACTGGTTGAGTGCTTCTGTGTGGAGTAGAAGACATGGGGTTTTGGTTCCTCCAGCCGATACTGATCATTATGCAGACTTCCCATTACCAGGAGCTTCTTTGTGATCTTATCATTTATACATACCCCATCACAATCAAAAGCAACAAAACATGGATAATCCTTGGTAAGTTTTGAAACAGAGAGTAACGATTTAGCAATGTCAGGGCAAACAAGAACATCTTTTAGAGGTAGCTTACCTGAAGTAGAAGCAATACTGGTAGAACCTGTGTGAGTGATTGGAAGGAAGGACCCATCACCCACCATTACCGAGTCATTACCGTGATATGGTTGAGCCTGCTGCAAGTTTTGCACTGTGTTGGTGACGTGTGCAGAAGAACCAGAGTCTGGTAGCCAATCAGTACCCTGCGGATCCGTCACTTCTGTAATTCTCATTGCAGCTAGAGCCCGTGGAACATCCTCATATTGATATCCGTTATCAAACTGATGCCAACATTTAAGTGCAGGATGTCCTGTTTTACCACATATCTGACAAACAACAGAGCTTCTGGACATCTGAGAACCATCAGAAGAGATTTGCTGATGAATGCCGCGTCCTCTTGTTGAGAAAGAACCTCTGCCACGACCAGACCTGTTGCCATTGCCTCTTCCTCTGGAATTGTTCTGGTGATAGTACTCGCGTGTTGGTTGAGAGACGTGGAAAGCAACATGAGGGGTAACCAACGCAGCAGTCTCAGACAAATACCCTAGAAGCCGATCATCATAGCCTGTTAACTTTGGGATTACATCATCCAAGGTCAGATCTGGAGAGCCATCAACGAGGGTTTCAATGGTGGTTTTGATTGGCTCATATTCTCTTCCTAGACCATTCATTGCAGCAAAGATTTTCATCTTTTCATTTACAGGACTATCAACTGAAGCTAGCTGATCACAGATTCCCTTAAGATCTCTAAGATAAGATTCCATAGTCTTATCTTTCTTATCTAGAGTCTGTAAACGCCTCTGAAGCTCAAATAGCCTAGATGAGGATACTCTGTTGAAATGATTAGCGAGACACATCCATACCTGGTGAGAAGTAGAGCAGCTAGCCACCACACTCAATATGTCCTCCGAGAAAGATCCCAAAAGCCAAGACTTAACAACCTGATCTGTACGGTACCAAGTCGAGTATTCTGGGTTTGTTGCCTCTGTTCTGGTGCCATCAAGACTTGTTGCGACCGCCGTGGCACTTGGAGCTGAGATGGAACCAGTAACGAATCCCAGCAAGCCTTGACCAGCCAAGAATGACTCGAACTGACTCTTCCAAAGGATATAGTTCTTTTATGTGAGCGTAACCGTAACACAGTTGGAAATGTTTAAGGAAGGAACTGAATAAGAGGCCATGGATGCTAATGCCATGTGCTTTGATACCATGAAAGTAAAAGTTGTTTTCAAGTTTGAAGCTTTTAATTTATCATTTCTGCTTAACCCACAAGAGAGTGTTTACAACTTTACTTATACTCAAAACCATAAACCCTAGATGTCTTCTACATTAGTCTAGAGTGTTCCTCCAGGTGTCATGATCCTCTTGAGCAGGACGGATCAAGGGTGGCAAAAACGATTTGACAGCTTGATTGTCTCCGTACGGTCTTCGACAGGTTGTTTGCTTCGTCGTTTGTCTTCTTGTGAGAGAACCGTTGGAGAGGATGATTCAAGCTTGTTGGGTTTTTCTTGGTTTGTCTTGTTGGGCTTCGATGATTTGGTTTGGCCCATCGCTTCCTTTTCCAAAGTGCTGTTGTTTTGAGCAGGAACCAAAAACTCTTGTTTTGGTGTTGTTCTGTTATCAAGCTGGTGGAAAATCTAGAATCGTTTTGACTTTGAGACTGTGATTTCGTCTGGTTTCTCGCTCTATTGTTAAAGAAAAAAAAAATTATGCTAACCAAATTAAAAGTATGCAGAATTGACAAAACAAACAATGAAAATTAACTTAAACAAAAATTTCATACATATATATTTGGTGTTTTACATATGTAGCTAACTCTTATTGGTTTAATCATATCCTAAAAAAAAAATAGAAATTCATATCTTGGTCGTCCTGAGACATTGATCAACTACATTTCGCAACAAAATTAAATCTCTTTCATGATACTTTTTCTACTAGGAGAGTACGTATAAATTTTGGTGCATCAAAACATAAAAGAATAGGGCCCAAAAGAATATTCAGTAAATGGTAAAGAAAACAATAAACTAAAATTAACTAAGTTTTCTATTAGCAAATGATAAAATATGGTCGTAAATTAGTAATGTCTTATTAGACATATAGAACTTGTTATGGGCTCAGTCTATTATGAACATACATTCATGTCATGGGCTGAGAAAGAAAAGGATCAAGAGTACCAAATGACAAATTTCTTAACAAGTTTATGGCTTTGTGCAGTTTAATATTTATTCAGTATATAGCATCCCTACTATAGTAAAAGAGAAGTACAACTTACACATCGGACAGAAATACCCCTCACACTAACAAGTAGAATCATCAGCGAGAAGGTTAATAATGACTTTTGTGTTAGCTGAATCGGGTTTTATTAAAAAACATACCCGAAATTTTGAAATCGGATATATTTGACAAATTGTGAGCTTTCTATCTTCTCCTATATGGGCTCCAAATATTTATAAAAAACAATAAAAATCAACATTAAAGTCCTTTGCAAATTTAGAATATCTCAAATTTAAGATAGCAATCTCCTTTGCAACAAAATCTTCCCAACAAAATACAAAATTTAAGATAGCAATCTCCTTTGCAAATTTAGAATATCTCTTAAAAATTTCATCAATATACTAAAAAGATAGCAATTTCATCAATTTTCTAAAATCCCTAAATAATCTCATCAATATAATTAATTACACCTATAAACAATAGCTTCAACGAACGTTAATAAGATATTTGATGAATATCCCCTAAAATATACGAACAAGATTTTACCTAATTGATCATTAGTAACTCCTTCCTATAAATATAACTTTAGTATCAAAAGGTCTAGTACACCATACCTTCCTCTCTCTCCTAGCAGACTCTTCCAATGGCTGTCGAAATCAATCCTATCACAGATTTGCAAACAATCAAACCACTCAAAACAGGATGGAGGATTCAAGTGAAAATCATTCATTCTTGGAAGCAATACAATGTCTTCTCCGGAGAGACTCTCGAAATGGTTTTAGCAGACATTTCTGTAAGTTTCCTCTACTCTACTGCCATTGTTTCATTTGAACTATATTTAGCTATTAATTGTTTAGATAATCTACTTCTACTTTAAAAAAAATAGGGTACCCTCATTCATGCAACGGTCAAGAAGCCACAATTTGGAAAATTCCAGAAAATGATCATCACTGGAAATTGGGTGATCATTGAAACGTTTTCCCGGTTAATTGATTCGGGAAACCAAATTAAATAACACGTTTAGATTTGCAACTACTTATCTTACGGAAAACCACTACTTATCTTATGGATATTATGATGTCTTGATATATATGCTTCACTTTGACTGTATATTCTTCAACATCTACTGCATAAAATGTATAATATGTCAAGTAATCATATACAAAATACTGTAAGTAAGCTGAAAGTATTGTTTTGGCTACACAATTATGATTTTCAAATATAGGATCGATTGTTTTGGATACATATAGGGTAAGGGTATAGTCCTATGTAAACAAAACAATATAAAGAAAGCAACTGATAATTTAAAACAACTTACCAATCCAATTGAATTGGTTAATTGATTCGGGAAACTATTTGGGCGAAACTGGATCAATCCGATTGACACTTTTATCAACCACATAAACCCACCGAATTGCTTTAGAGTAATTGGTTGTGTAAACCTGTCGGATTTAACAGCTCTATGAAAAAAGATTTGGAAGAATGGAAGATCTGGGATCTAAGGTTGATCGAATGGAAGATGAAGAGAAAACGATGAAAATGTTCTCTTTGATCGAAGGAATGTAGTAAACTCGATTCATTTTCCTGTTATCAAGATAGATGTTTTTTTTGTTTAAAAAAAGTTATCCTAAGAGGCCTTCGTAGCCCACATCTGAAATCTCTAGAAAACTAAACCCAGACCCAATTTTGTAGGTGTATTAATAAAAGCATATTAGCCCAATTCATGTTACTCAAAAATCCCTATAACATATTTTGAAAAACCACTATTAAAAGTCATATACATATATTCACTATTAAAAACCACTATTGTACTTAAAATTATTTACATATATGGTCAGCACATTTATATATAATATGGTCAGCACATTCACGGTATAGATTCAGCATGTATATGACGCCTACAAAAATAAAAACATAGTATTATGTACATATTAATTTTTAATAAATGAAAATTTATAAATAATATTCGACAACCACGTCGTAAGTATATTATTATTTCATTCTATTTATATCCTATCTTATTACATATTTCACTAACCAGTTTCTTAGAATTGTATACTACTGTTTCAAAATAATGGTCTACAAAAATTTTAAAACTCACAATGTAATAAATACTCTATTTAAATAGTGGTTTAAGCAGCAATAGCAAATAGGAGGAACATAAATCTATATATTCAACAATCACTAACATCTTATATATTGTTATATGTTCTAACAACACTTAAACATTCCTCCGCGCTGTATGCGCGGGTGAGGTCTTGGTTATTAGAAAAAGAAAAGGACTCTCGAAATATGTAAACAGTTAATGCCAATAACCCCCAAACGGCAAACGTTATAACTTATAAGACGTAATCGTTCATCTCAATGAGTTTCGTCAACGTAATGTTTACGATGTATTTATGGGAAGTCCATATTTATACGTCTCCCTTATGAAAGATCTCACATCAATAATGTTCATATCTTCTTTCTCTTTTTCCTTTTTTTTTGTGCGGTATTTTACACAATATACCATCGCAATCGTACTATATAACCAAAGTTGTATAGAATTATAGATTGATTGTCTATCTCAATCCTAAACAAACCAAAGTTGATTTAGCAAAAATTTTGAAAATTCCATGAATGGTGATTTTTTTTTGTCCTAAGAAGATATGATAATTAAACCCAAAATAAGAAGAAGATATGATAATTGTAAATCAAGAACTTAATATAGTAATTAATTAAAGGGATTGGAATCAAAAGTTACTAACCTAAAAATTGGAGATTTCAGAGGATACAATTATCTCTGTTTTTTACTTGCTAAATATTACCTTACCTTTTTATGTACGAGTACGACACAAAAGTTTTTGACAAGTCAATAAACAAGTTGTACTGTACTACAATAATACCCCCCAATACTCTTTCTTATCACCACAGAAACCCAAATTTTTGTTCAAAAAGGAATCTCAATTAAATGCCAATAAATAAAATATACCAAACAACCAATTTCTAACAATTTTCCTTCCTCTCCTCCTCTCCTCCTCTCAAACAACACACACAAGAAGAGCCAAAGAACAAATAAGAAACCATGGATCACGGTCACATGCATGACATGTCTCCACCACCATCATCATCATCATCATCATCATCATCGATGATGAACAATGGATCCATGAACGGAGGAGGAGGACAACATCACCGCATGATGATGATGCACATGACTTTCTTTTGGGGCAAGAACACGGAGGTTCTCTTCTCCGGTTGGCCCGGAACAAGCTCCGGCATGTACGCTCTTTGTCTCATCTTCGTCTTCTTCCTCGCCGTTCTCACCGAATGGCTTGCTCATTCCTCTCTCCTCCGTACCGGTGATTCGGCTAATGGCGCCGCAGGGCTAATCCAAACCGCCGTGTATACCCTCCGTACCGGTCTAGCTTACCTAGTCATGCTCGCCGTCATGTCTTTTAACGCCGGTGTGTTTCTTGTCGCTCTCGCCGGTCATGCCGTTGGTTTCATGTCGTTCGGAAGCCGAACTTTTCGGAATCCTTCCGATGACAGGAAAACTAATTATGTTCCTCCCTCTGGTTGCGCTTGTTAATGTTAATATTATGTTATATGGATTGATCCATGGTTTTTCTTTTATAATTAAAAGATCTAGGGGTTGTAGTTTTCTTGATTATTTTCTGGATTTGTTCTTGAGAGGTTCACATGTGTGTGTGAGTATGAGGAAGAGGAATATTTAATATTATATTTTCTTTAATCTTTTGTTTTCCTGCTGGATTGATGGCGAAAGCTGAAAATACCAATTTACTACATTTGGATACAATTTTGTTTTTTTCCTCTCAGATTTCATTATACAAAATTTCTTAGAAAATATAATTAAGAGGAAAATAAATATATATATATATATATGTTCCTATCGAATACCATATTCTCATTGTAGTCCCGTGACCTCGCTGACCCTGCGACAACGACACATATATTGGTTTAGGGAGTTTGAGAAAATTTTAATGGTTAGATGTAACTCATACTCATTAATTAATTTATAATCATCTAAAAGAAAGATGAGAAAGATGATGATTAACCTAAAAAGAAAGAGATGAAGAACGATGATCATCAAATCAAACTCTCTAAACCTAAATAAGCTCTGTTTCTTCTCGTATGCCTTTAACACGGACAATACTCTTTAACAAGTTTCTTAGTGGGCCTTATCCTCACAATTCATCATGGGTCTCATGAAGCCCAGACACATCTAACGAAATCCTTTTGATTAATAAATAACACCCTCGCAAATTTTTTATACCGGAGAGCTATTTAAACTATTAACTTTCAGATATAAAATCTTCAGCTCTCAGATCAGATTCCTCTGTTCTTCATGAAAGTTAAGTGCACACTGATCAAGCAAGTGCGGATCTTCTGCCACCGGTAAACCCGATCTGTTCCATATAGACTGCGATGTTAACTTCTGTTCCAAGCAAGTGAATGTCTTTGGAATCCTTTGGTTGCTTGGTCCAAATTTTCTTTGTTTAATGCACCATCATTTTTTTAATCTATTTTTGGATGCCGAATAGAATTTCAGTGTAGTGGCTCCTTCGCATCTTTGGTGAGACGTTTTCTTGATATTCATGGGACTGCGATCGAATGCCTCTGATCAAGAACGGTATGATTTATTCATGAAAGGTTTTAAACTAAGCGTAACATTAGAGTTAGGTTTTTCGTACTATAATCTCAAACTTACACAGGAGTTCTGGTGCATGTACCGTTAAGCTACACGTTTAGACGGTTGACTTTACGAGATCACGAAGTCGGTCCATAGTCTTTGAGCTAGAATAGAAAACAGAGAAATGTGATGAATAATACTATAATAGGCAGAGAATTGAAAAAAAAAAACAGAGAGCTGAAGCAAAATCGAAGTATAGAGCAAACAAAGAGATAAGATATAAGAGATCATACATATATCCTAGCTATGATTCTCAACAATTTGCACGATTATTATTATTATTTATTAGGCTTTAATGAATTTGGTTTCTTATTTGGAGCGGAGTAGCTAGCCTAATTACGATCACCTCAAGCATACGGTAATGGTACGTTCGACGTTTCAAGACAATGACGAAAACGTGGTTCTCTTCATTGAGAAATAATACTTGACAGATTAGCTTGAACGCTAATAAAAGACTCTATAACTTCTCTATTTTTGTTAGTAAAAGAATGAATATTTTTATTGAATACAAAAAATGTGAACAGTCGGATGATTGAAACACCATATTTCTCCAAGAGAAATCCTAAACTTAAAAAACCTCTAGCTACCATACCTAAACATAACATTAACTAGTAGCAGTCATCATCTCATAACACACTTGCTAAAAAAAGAAAGAAATATATGACTACAATATATAGAAATCTCCATCATGGTAACGAAAGCAAGTCCTGATCACAGATATTTTCACTGCCCAGCAACTCTTCAATCCAATCTTCAAACCGTTCAGTCTCCATGGCTTCAACCTGCTCATCCACCTTCTCTCCTCCGAGTGCCTCTTTTTTCTGCTGCTCCCAGAAAGAAGAAGAAGAAGACTCATCATGCTGATAATGATTAGTAGAAGTGGAAGCTTCTTCGTATGAATCCTTCTCCTTCTTCTTCTTGGAATTCCTTTTCTTGTGAATCTTGCACGGGACGACTAGCTCCTGATCAAGGATATCTTCCTCATGATGATCATTCTCCTTCTCCTTCTTCTTCTCCTCCTTCTTCTTCTCCTTCTTCTCCGACCATTTTTTCTTGTGAATCTTGCAGATGACTCTCTCTTGGAACGTATCGTTATCTTTGGAAGTAGGTAGCCTAAACTCGTCCATAATCCAGCTTTCGTTCCTTGGAACATCAACAGAAACACTACCGACGTCTCCTCTCTTCTGCTTCTTGTTCTTGTTCTTGCTGGCGCTATGATAAGTAAAGTTTTGCTTTACCCCGATGACCTTCCCTGTATCCTCATCAATGATATCTTTTGTCCCATTCGCATTCCAGTTCCCACGGTCAATGCCATCCCCGATGATCTTCCGCTTGGAGTACTTACCACAAGCAACCTTCTCTTTAGAGATCTGAGTCTTTGGAGTGACATAATACCATTCATCTTCGTTGAGAAAAGGATGGTTGATGTGATCCAACAACCATGGCTCCTTGGCATAAACATCTTTCACCACTATAAAGTCTTCCATGGGCTCACCTCTTAGCATTGGTATAAGATACGAGTTGATAACTTCTGGCTCCGTGGGATCAAAGTGAAGTCCTTCATCCTCTTCGTAGTAGTCGTTCTCCGTTGTCATATTTGTTATGTGATTGTTGCTAGATTATGATGAGAGATATGAGAGATTATGAGTTTATATACGAGTTTTGGTGTGATTATCTCAATATTTTTTTAAAGTTATATATATCTTAATATTGTTGTTATAAACAATATATAAAACTGTATTATTTTCTTTTAAAAAATATTAAGATATATACTGAGATATTAAGATATATACGAAATTCTAATAATAATTGTTGTCATTAATATATATACGAAATATTAATATTATTGTTATAAACAATATACTAGATTAGGACTCGTGCTAGAGCACGGGTTGAAATTTCTTTTATTTATATTGTCGTTTTTATATAAAATATAATTTATATGATTGTTTTTAAAAGTTGTTGTGAATAAAAATTAGGACCCGGGTTTAAAGTGATTGTTTTTAAAAGTTGTTGTGAATAATATTAATTATTGAGATTTTGTTGCCTATATATGGTTAATTAAATAATTAGTGGAGATTTTATTTTATTTTTTTGGAATATCCTTTTCTAAGAGAATATGAAATCGAGATTTAACTAATGGTTACAATTCATATAACTTATAAACTATCAAATAATCAAATAATTAATTTTACAACCCATATTATATAGTCTACACAAAAAAGTTGTGTACTTCCGTTTTATTATATAGGGATAGAATTGTATTATTTGTTTTTTAAAAAAATATTAAGATATAAGTGATCAGTGTTCCCTAAAATAATCCAAATTAGTTGAACAAAAATTATGTTATAATATCAGAAATTATATTATAATTTTAACCAAACTAGAAATGCTAATAATATAAGTTGATCAAATATGGTGTTACGAGGTATAATAATTAAATAAACACATGAAAATCAACATATTTAGTATATCCTCTGTTTTTTTTTAAAAAGGAAATGGTTTCTAAAGTAATTTTTTTATTTTATGTTTTCTATGCAAATTTGTACTACAATATTTCATAATATTATTTACCTCTCTTATTGATGCAAGTAAAATAAAAGAAACAGCTAGTAATAAAGTAACACAACAACGGTTCCAGGCTAAGACAAGCAGTATACAACGAAGCTCCTACACAATTTGAGCCGACTGTCATATGTGAGTTTTCAGACGATGAAGATTGTGAGCGGATGGACACACTTTACAATCAGATGGTTGATTTAAGGAGAACTGAAGATGGCTGCAGTGAGTTGCAGATCTCTTTGTCTGAAAAAACAGAGGTAAGAGCTGAAAATAGTTTGGGATTGTCTTATGATGTTTTGAGCTGGTGGAGGTGCAATAGCTTGAAGTTTCCGATCTTGTCAGAACTTGCTAGAGATGTTCTAGCAGTTCAAGTCTCATCAGTGGCTTATGAGTCTGCTTTTAGTACAAGTGGTCGAGTGTTGGACCCTTATAGGAGTTCCTTAACTCCTTTCATGGTTGAGGTTCTGATATGCACCCAACAATGGTTAAGGTGTTCTTATAAATCAGAAGCACAGGTAGCTAACTTAGCGCAAATGTTGGAAGAAGTTGAGTTTCTTGAATCTCTTGGTAAGTAGAATTGTCATTGATTCTGATTTTTTGGTTTTATAAAACTCTTATGTACTTATGATTCTGTTCTTGTGTAGATGAAAGGAATTCAACGGTAGCTTCAACATGATTCATCATAATTGGAGTTTGGTATGTTTTTCTTACTTTTGCCGTACATAGTTAAGGTTTAGATTATTAAGGTTTGAACTGTATTATGGACACTATGTATTATATTTGAATTGTTAAGTTTTTGTTTGATTTGCGTATATCAGATTTGCTAACTCTTTGTTATGGTTTTCAAATTTTCAGGATGTGTAGGTAGGTAGAGGCTGCTTCGTTTGACTACTTTTTGATGCAGATTAGCAAAGCCTTATAAACAATGGACTGGGATACTAGACTTTTATCTAAGCTGCTCTTTTGACTACTTTTGGATGTGGAGTTGCATGCTTATGTGTAACGACTGACAAGTAACAACTTTTCTTAACTACTAAAGTGTTTGATGGTTCTGTAATGATTTTTTGGTACTTTGCTAGCTTAAACTTGATGCAATGCTAGCTTAGCAGTTTATGTAATAGTCGGTAATGGTCCCCATATCTAAGATAAGGCATTGTCAAGAAATTTGTACTTGTTTTGTCTTTTTATTAGGGAATTTCGGATGAAATTAACCGAAATTTGAAAAAATTTGGTTAGTTTCGGAAGATGATTAATAGTTGACAACCGACCCTTTTAAACCGAGTACTGACCGACACGAACCGAAATTTAGTTCAATTTTTTAAAACCCGAAATTCTGCAAAACCGAAAAACCCAACCCGTTTAAACCGAATTCACCTTATGCCCAGGACTACAACAACCTCAGCTAACATTATCCGATTCACTACCCGGGTAGTGTCGGTTTGAAACAATATTCGATCCAGGCCCATTTGTAAAAAAGTATGGCTCAAATTACTTTTATGTATGATCGCAAAAATTGTCTAAAAATATATTACAATTAAATAGTTAAATACAACTCTCATTTAAAAGACCAAAAAGGTCTCTCGCTAGCTTTGTCCGCAAGTCAAGAAAAACAAGAAACCTTTTTGCTCCTCCTCCTCGTCATGCCCACATTCGCCATCAACGGCCAGCTTATCGCGGCGCCGATAACTTACACCACCGCTTCTTCTTATCTCTCCTCTCGCCGTCAATATACATCTCTATACTTGTCTCGCGAACTCCGCTTCAACTCACCTCCCCCACGTCTCCCATCGTTAACCTGCTCCTCAATAAGCTCACGTAATCAGAGGATTGAGCCTTCCTCCAACAATACTCATCTTAACTCATTGGCGAGATCTTTTGCTGTCGATGCTTCCGGTAAGCCGAAGCGTTCTTCTAACGGTAATCTCCGTAAGTCACTTGCGAAATCCCTCGTTGTCACCTCTGTTTCCTCCGCCGCGTCTCTGTTTCTTCCACGACTCTTTTCTATTCTTTCGATTCTAAAAGGCGGTGGCGGTGGCGGAGGAGGCGGTGGAGGAGGAGGAGGAGGCGGAGATGGCAGATTTTGGAGGGATTTGTTTTTCTTGGCACCAGTGGCCGTAGCAGACGAAGAACCGTCACCTGAATGGGATTCTCACGGTTTACCGGCGAACATTGTTGTACAGTTGAACAAGCTAAGTGGTTTGAAAAAGTACAAAATCTCAGATATAATCTTCTTTGATCGACGGAGTAAAGGCAACGCCGAAACCGAGGATTCTTTCTTCGATGTTGTATCTATTCAGCCAGGTGGAGTCTACACAAAAGCTCAGCTGCAGAGCGAGTTAGAAACCCTAGCTACTTGTGGTTTCTTTGATAAAATCGATTTCGAAGGGAAGACGAAGCCTGACGGAACCCTAGGTGTTACATTCTCTTTCGTGGAGAGCAGGTGGCCAGCCACGGAGAGGGTTCGATGCATCAACGTAGGGCTAATGGCACAACTTAAGCCGGTAAAGATTGATCAAGACATGACAGAGAAAGAGATGATTGAGCATTTGAGGAATCAGGAGAAAGATTACAAGCAGAGGATTGAGAAGGCTAGACCTTGTTTGTTGCCTGGATCAGTTCAGCGAGAGGTGATGCATATGTTAAGGGATCAAAGGAGTTTAAGTGCGAGGTTTTTGCAGAAGGTTACAGATCGAGCTCTTAAATGGTACCACGACAAAGGGTATGTGTGTGTTAATATGAATATTGGATACTTGAACAGTAAGGAACTTGTTCTTGAAGTTGTGGAAGGAGATATAACAAAGTTGGTTATTCAGTTTCAAGATAAGCTTGGAAATGTAGTTGAAGGTCACACACAGATCCCTGTCGTGCGGAGGCAAATTCCCAAACAGGTAATGTATCTCGATCCAGCTCAATGTGTAGACCATTTGAGGTGATTGGAACTCAAGAAGTTACTATAAGACTAAACCACTTAAACGTATTTAGAGGTTTCAGATCATAAACTTGTACTAATATATGTTTTGTTTTTGGTTAACAGCTTCGTCCAGGTCATGTGTTCAACATGGAAGTTGCGAACCAAGCTGTGAAGAACATTCACTCTTTAGGCTTGTTCTCTAATACAGAGATAATTCCAATTCCAGATGAGAAAAATGAAGGAGGTTTAATTCTTGAGATCAAGCTTAAGGAGCAAGATCAAAGATCAGTAGACGTAACTACAGATTGGGATATTGTTCCTGGACCCCAAGGATATCCTTCATTGGTATGTGTTGCTGCTACTAAACTTGTAACTTGTTAAGTTTTTAAAATAGGCCCTAAATTTGCTAAATGTCCGTTGTTTTTATCTTGCGTTATTAGGCTTCGCTTCAGCCAGGCGGGACTGTTTCTTTCGAACATAAAAACATAAAGGGCCTTAATCGATCTCTCATGGGTTCAGTGTCCACTAGCAACCTTTTGAATCCTGAGGTACACTTGGTTTTCATATGATTCTGATACATATCTGGTTCAAACATTAGTTTGATAACATCTTTATATTCACTTGGTTTTGCTCGCAGGATGATCTTTCGTTTCAGTTTGAGTATGAACATCCATATCTTGACGGTGTTTCCAATCCTAGAAACCGTACCTTCAAAACAAGCTTCTTCAACACCAGTAAACTTAGCCCAGTATTCACTGGAGGACCTGGCTTTGAGGAAGGAGTGGCTCCAATCTTGGTGGATCGAGCTGGTGGAAAAGCTACTATAACTGAGGTAATAACTAAGTCCCCTATGATCAACTTGTTTTCTTCTCCCACAAGCAAACCTAAACAAGTTTTTACGCGCAGGACTTCACACGTCAGAGTAAACTTACATATGGACTTGTATTGGAAGAGATAACAACCAGAGATGAAAACAAACAAATCGCTTCAAATGGTCTGGTGTTATTGCCTAATGGCGCAATCAATGTTGACGGACCTCCAACAACTCTCAGTGGTACCGGTACTGATCGTGTAGCCTTTCTACAAGGCAACATAACCCGAGACACCACCAAGTTTGTGAATGGTGCTATTGTTGGAGATAGAAATATCTTTCAGGTGGATCAAGGCTTGGGTATAGGAAGCAAGTTCCCACTCTTCAACCGTCACCAACTAACCTTAACAAAGTTCATTCAGCTGATGCAAGTAGAAGAAGGACCAGGTAAACCGGAACCACCAGTTCTAGTCCTCCATAGCCATTATGGTGGCTGCGTAGGCGATCTTCCAAGCTATGATGCTTTTGCTCTTGGAGGACCTAAATCAGTTCGAGGTTACACCATGGGAGAGCTTGGTGCAGCTAGAAACATTCTCGAGGTATAGATGATATAACAAAACTCATATACAAGATCGTTTTTTGAAAACCTAATTCTGATGGTGTTTTTTGGTGTCACATTGTATATATAGGTTAGTGCTGAGATTAGAGTACCTGTGAAGAAAACACAAGTGTATGCGTTTGCTGAGCATGGAAACGATTTGGGAAGCTCAAAAGATGTGAAAGGTAATCCCACGGCCGTGTACAAGAGAATGGGACATGGTTCATCGTATGGTGTTGGTGTGAAACTCGGTCAGATACGAGCTGAATATGTTGTAGATCACAATTGTGGAACCGGTGCTCTGTCTCTCCAGTTCGGAGAGAGATATTGAGGTTTAAGTTTGACACGTCTTGCAAAAGAATTGCTCCTTTTTTTTAGTTTTCTAACTAAAACATCTACATTGGTATAATAAAACTGGATACTCTCTAATATTTCACTTTTAGATCATTTGTTTATGTAAATTATTGATTGTCAATTGTGAAGCTTTTCTATTTAACGAATCCAGAATTTCGTTTTGACAATCAATTTTATTCGGTAACGTGTTCGTCTATTCGCCAAAAAAAAACATATTTGTTATGAACTACTTTTTCGATTAACCTGTAACAAAAACATATATATGCAATATTTAAAATTTCAATTGAATTTAGATCATTACACCAAAATAAATCGACAAGCTTCTTCTACTAACTAAAATTTCACTAAAAATCCTTTTATCAATAAAAAAAAACCCAAAAAAAATCTCAAAATAGAACACTTAAAACCCGGTTGACAAGAAAACAAATGAACACTTCAAACGTTAAAGTAACCACTAATTTGGGACAAAGCTACTAGGATGATATCAAAACAGAGTCCAAGATGGTTGCAATGTTTCTTCCAGGAGATCTAGGCAAGAGATGGCGAAAAGGGATGAGCTTTTTCACCAAACCGTTAAACAGATCAGCCGTCATATAGTTTTTTTTCGTGAGTCCCAGTGCCTTCCTCACCACGAAATTCCCATACTCACTCCTCGCCAGCCTCATCAACCTCTCTCCCTCGCACTTCACAAGATCCATAACCACCTCTTCCATTACCGAGTCCCCCACTTTCAAAAGCCCCTCCACGATGTAGCTTCCAAACTTCTTAAACGAGAGATCAACGTAGTGGCCTCGTAGATTAACAGCAATGTTACGCGTGCAACGCATGTCTTTCAGTCTAAGCAAGTGTTGGATCACAAAGTTCCCATAATGATCGTTGCTTAGCCAAACAGCGTTGATCGCGACTAGGTCTAGGAGCTGGTTTCTGTAGGAAGAATGGTCCAAGTCGGTTATGACTTGGTTGAGAGCGATGCAACCGTGTTGGTCACGCGCTAGGTAAAGCCCATACTGGAGAATGAGCTCGTACAGTGGCTCCTTCTTGTCCTGTTGGAAAACTCTAGTTCCCTGTATCCCCACGTAGGACGCGAACTTGTTTGTCATGACCTGGAGGAAGAGGCGCGTGATAGCTTCGCAGAAGACCGCGTCCATGTATTCGGATTTCCCCATGAGTCTCTGTATGTTTTTGGAGCCGTTAATGTCTCTTGCGATATCCATGAAGAAATCGGAGTCTGAAGTCAGCATGTACACCATCCTTTCACGCTCTCTAATGTCAAACACTGAGATCACGTCTTTAAAGTGAGGCACATCGTCGTCGCTTCTAGTCATTAGGTTGAAGATCCATTGAAAAGTGCCAATCTCCACTATTTCAGGAGTTAAACCCTCCGTGATCTCCCAGTCCCAGCAGAATAAGGAATCTGCGGCGGCGCTACGTGAAAAAGGAGGAGGAGGAGGAGGAGGACGAATCACCCGAGGCTTCGCATTCATGAATTGTCTTGCGGGTGGAAAACGGAGGTCGTGTGGTAGAGCATCAAACATAGTCGACATGGAAAAGGGAGTGGTGTTTGCCATTGTATTACGTTCAATCTACGGAATTGAAGTACTCTCGGAGCCAATTAGGGTTTTTGTTGAGATTTTTGAGAATGCTAAAGATTTGAGTGTTCTGAATCGTTATGATAGGATATATATATATAGAGGTTTTGGTTTTCCTACTCAAAACAAGAGTCACGTAGTTTGTTGCTTCTCCCAAAAGAATTAGGAAATCTATCTAGCAACATCGCTAGAGTTTTCCCTTTTCTTTTTACCTTAGTTTCCCTTTTTCTTTTTACATTTATCTTTTAAATAGTTGATAAAATAATAAAATCCAAGATATCACCACTGTACATGCTTCCTTTTTTCTTTTTATGTCTAGATATTACTAGTATATGTTTTGCTTTTTTTTTTTTTTTTTTTTTTTTNGCATATGTTTTTAATTGTTCAGATTTCTCAATCTAAAGTTACTTTGTAACAAATTTAATGACAGGTTTGACTACAAAAAGAAACAAATTCAATGACAGATTTTTTTAATCAACGTACTACATGTTCAGAATCACACCAACAATGGTTACAACTTACGTAACATAAACTGTTTTGCTATGTCGGTGTATAGGAATGAGTACGATGACGATCAAAAATTTATGTGAAAAATTTCATTAGAGCCGAAAAACAATAAACCAGAATCACAAATATATTGAAAAAACAAGAAAGAGTCGTTCTTCACAAAAAGACCCTTTTACCAACTTATTTTCTCTACGAACAAAAGCAATATGAATAACACATGAAAACAAAACCACCACCACTTTGTAGTATATAATAACAGCACCATATAACTCAACAGCTGACGACAACTCGTGAAACTCAAAACCGCGTCTGTGTGTTTTCTTGTGCGTTTACGTTTTAGTTTTTGGGGACGTTAAGCCTTAGTCGGAAATCTTCTTCCATGAGGGGAAGTCCTTCTCTGAGCTTCACCTTTGGCTCCCAACCCAACACTTCTTTGGCTTTACTAATGTCTGGTTTCCTTTGTCTTGGATCGTCTGGTGTGTTCTCCACCATCTTTATCTCTATGCTTGGGTTTATAAGCTGTGTTTCATATAAACAAAACGTTAAGGAATGAAAACATGAATCAAATGCAAGATTTATCATATCGTTTAGAGTAAACCGACTCATACCTCCTTAACTGTCTCAGCTAGTTCCACCATTGTAAATTCACCTGAGAAACAGAGAGATTTAGACAGAAGCAATTGTAGTTTTAGATTAGAGTTGCTCACTCTAGCTATAGGGGTTAAAGTAAAGGTTGGAATGGAAAGGCTGACCTGGGTTACCGATGTTGATAGGACCAGTATCATCACCTTCCATAAGACGGATAAGTCCATCCACCATGTCGGATACATAACAGAAACTGCGGGTCTGTGTTCCCGGTTTCTGAACAGTCAATGCCTCACCCCTACAGCACATTCAAGGAAACAACTAAGCAGAGATGAAATGTTTAAAAAAACTGGGGTTCAATGAGTTGGAGAGCAAATACTTTACCTGAGTGCTTGAGCAATGAAGTTACTCACGACACGTCCATCATCAATGTTCATTCGAGGACCATACGTGTTGAAGATTCTAGCTATGCGGATTTCTATAAATAACGAACAGGCGAATGAGGATCTCAAAAGAATCACTGGATAAAGTAAGAGTGATGAAGTGAGTTTGGAAGAGAAGTAAGAAAACAAACTAACCAATGCCGTGTTGTCTGTGGTAGTCAAACATCAAGGTCTCTGCTACACGCTTGCCTTCATCATAGCAACTCCGAACCCCTTTTCATAACAGCAAACCAGGTCAAGTTGGCAAAGCTGTAATTGCAAGAAGATTCCTCATATAAGATAAGAACATTTGAAACTTACCAATTGGGTTGACATTTCCCCAGTAACTCTCAGGTTGAGGGTGGATGAGAGGATCTCCATACACTTCCGAGGTTGATGTGAGCAAAATTCTGCTCAAAGAAAACAAATCTTAGCTGCAAAGCTGAGAGATTAAGAAGAAGGACGTAATCTAGAAATAGGAAGAAGAATATGTATTGAACCTTGCTCCAACACGCTTGGCAAGACCGAGCATGTTCAGTGTACCGATCACATTGGTCTTGATTGTCTGCAGAAACAAGATTACATATCATAAAACTACTGGTTCCTTGTGATTATACTAAAGCGACATAAGAACAATATATATCATACACAAACCTTAACAGGGTTGTACTTGTAGAAGATAGGAGAGGCAGGACAAGCAAGATGATAAATCCTATCAACCTCGATCAACAAAGGCTCCGTAACATCTATATAAACCCCAAAACCAAACACAGATGACGATGTCAACTCTTGCTGACATAAACTATATAATCCACAGAGAGTCTGAAGACCATACCGTGACGAATAAGCTCAAACCTTGGGTGACCGATCCACTTCTTGAGGTTTTCTTTTGATCCAGTGAAATAGTTATCAGCAACAATCACCTGGAGAATAAAAAAACGAAACAATTAAACTTGAGGAAACAAAAAAAAAGCATCTCAAGTTTTTGTTGAGGTGTAGAAGTATACAGACCTCATTCTTCTCATTTTCCATGAGCTTATCAACCAAGTGAGAACCGATGAAACCAGCTCCTCCAGATATCAAGATCCTCATATTGGACTAGACAAAAACAAAAAAAAAAAAAAGAAAGCAACTTCAAACTCATATAACTTACATAAGAACACTCAACCCACAGCAAATCATATCAAAGTAATAAACCCCCACAAGATCTGATTCTGTAAAAAAAAACTACAATGATCCAGACTCCTCCCAAAACGTAGGCCAGCAAAAAAAGGGTCAGATCTAAGTGACATAAACATGCCAAAGAGATCAAAGTTCCATTACATAAGATCATTGTGACACAACACAACTAAAACAATGCAATTTTCGAGGGCGATCGCATCTTGAATCTGAAAATTGAAATCTTTACAGAAATTATAAAAGCTATTTTTGGTACCTGAAAAAACTTGGAATTGCGGAGAGGAGAAGGAGAAGGAGGAGGCTTTGTGCTGTTCTGTTTCTCACTTGTCGCCGCCATTGCTTGAGAGAGAGAGAGATCTCAATCCTATGTTTTTTTTATTTTAACCAAAACGCGCATTAATTGACATTGAGATTAACAGAAACAGTTAAAAAAAAAAAAAAACGAAACTTTACAAGAAAAAAAGATCAGGATTTACCAGAGACGCTTCGATGAATGGAAGAAGACAAAGATTTAGATATGTGAAAAAAAGAGACACAAAGAGATCGTGTACTTATAATCCCAGGTGTCTCTCAACCTCATCTACCAATTAACAAAAATTTTCTTTAATTAACAAAGAAAATTACAAAAACAGTTTAATTTTTGTTTTTTTTTTGTTTAGTTGACAACAACAATTTAATTTTAGTTAGGATGATTTATTTTTATTTTTATTTTTTTTTTATGTTTAGAGAAAGAAAGAGACTTCAAAAACACGAAAATGCGGAAATAACAAAGTAGCAAAAATTGACGTTAGCTACTAAATCACGTCAACGTTTGACCTAACATTTCTGACGTGTCAATTTTTATTTACTTTTTTTTTTTGCTGCTTTTTATTCATTACTCTCTATAAGACTTTCGAAAATCTTTTTGGTATGTTTTTTACTGTTTACATATGTCATTTTATCTACGAATTGCTCATATAACTCGAAGACTAACTTGTCAATCACTTTGTTCACACAAATCAATCATTCACCATCCACCATCCTCCTACCATGTATTGTCCACCATCTATGATCTATCCTTAATCCTTCATCATCCACTCGTCTACAAACTTATCATCTACCATCCACAAATCCACCATCTTATGTTTTAATTTTACATTGTCTTCAAAATAACATTACAAATGATTAGTTATTATAGTCACTTAATTAAATTGTTTCTTTTGGAATAATTATTAAAACATCTGGAGGAAAAAACATGTTGAAAATTTTACAAGATTTGTAAGGATATCAACTAATTAAGGTATATCTATCTTATCAACAAACACATTTGTTCAGTTGAGTAAGACTTACTTTTGGTTAACACCAACCAACCAAACTTTAGAGTATGACTTACGTTTTATCAACTCAAAAGCGCATGATTTCAGTTTTACAACCTATATCGGATCATTGTTAATTTCACTGGTTCTATTGACCGAAGAAAGAAGAAGATATACTTACTTTTGTATATGAATGGGATATAATTTCTTTAAATTGTTGATTATTTAAGTTTTTAGTTACTTCTTCCACAAAAATAAAGATCTCCGGCTTCTCTCAGCTTTGTGAATCAAGCATTGCATTATTGTAAAGAGTTTTGATAGCTCATCCTAGATGTTCCAATCCGATAACTTCTCACCTTTTGTTTACAATGATCTACCAGTGCTCTTAGATGGTTAGTCAAAGATAGTATATTGTGAGTTTTAGAGGACTTCAGGTTGTACTCCTTTGCAAGGAAATTTGGCTCAAACCCATTTGACATTGAAATGGACTGATCCTTGTGATGGTTAAGAATCTCCCATTTTGCTTTCCAAGGAAATTTGGCCTAAATCCACTCACATTGAAGATGACATGACGCAGTTTTTATACTTTGAATCGGAACTGCATGCATGCCGGTTTTTATTTGATAAACCGGCATGGGTTGTGATGACGACAACGACTTTGCAAGTTACAATGCATATAAAAAAAGCTATGATAAGGAAAGCGATGCCGTTCCAAGTGCAGTGGCACAAACAAACAAACAAACAAACTGTGAAGTGTAAAGAAGACAAAATCAGAGAACAAAGAAGCCAGAGTTCTAAACGAATGAAATTTATAATTTTAATGCCAGTTTCTCAAGAACAACACTTTTTGCTCAACCAAACACTTTTCAGAACGCTCTAGTTCTCTCGAACGCGACAAAAAAGAGATGTAAACCGAGTTATAACAAGTTGCCTTTGTGGACAGTTTTGTGAAGGGTTTCAGATAGGAATATGAAGAACTTTTTTGATGAAACTCCAGCAGCGATCTCAGAGGTGTCAAGATTGAAAGTTGATTCACAACATTTCTTGAGACTTTCTGACACAGCGGCTCACTTTCTTCTTGAACTCGTCTCTCTTGTCTCTCCATTCTTTCTGCACAAGAGAAAAAAAAACACACACAAAAAATCATAAGCATGTTCTGCTCTTAATTGCAAGCTATGTGCACTAAATCTGATGAGCAACTAAAATACTCACAGCAGCTTCAACGTTTGCTGGAGACTCATCATTTGGACCAGAAAGCATTGATATGATACTCAACATAATACTTTCAACCTGAAACACCACAATTTTTATCGCCGCGGCATGAGAATGTGAGACCAGAAATAAATCACCTAGTGATCCATTTAAAGTATAGTAACTGAATCTGCTACTCTGAAGCAGAACACTGACATGTAATGGAAAGAAAAATGAAAAAAGAAACTCAAAAAACAAGTTTTAAACATACTGTATGAACAGGGGTCCAGCGCTCGCTTGCAAGCTCATAACCGCTAGGATCATCACCAGGAGGATGAAGAATAGAGATGCAAACACGACCATCAGAATAAACTGCAGTGTAGATACAAGGAAACGCATTCAAGCCAAAGTACTAGACATATTCTGTTCATCATATATTCCTTTTGAATCCTCTTCCAAATACACAGAGAACAAACACTAACCGTTAGGATGCCACATATCCGAAGTAAACCTCACGGTCGGTGGGCTATTGGGATAGTTTTGCGGGAAGGTCATAATAGCGTTAAAGAAGCCTCCTTCACTGCAATAAACACCCAAGTTCTTAAAACCAATATATGCACAAGCAAATCTTTGGCAAAGTATCATTAACAAAGAACATTGCTAACAAAGGTGGAAACTCAGATACCAAATCTGTTTCCAATATAATCCCATTGAGAAGCAATTTGATATACAAAGATCATTGAGTTAAAACTATACAAGAACAAACCTAAATCAAGAATTAAAAAAAAAATTCCAATACAATTATGTGATCTATAATAATGTTCAAATCTCAAGACAACAATAACATATGAATCAAGAATCCGGAAAAAAAACAATAACACATGAATCAAGAATCAAGAATCCGAAAAAACCAATGAAACTTGAATCAAGAAACCTAAAAAAATCTGAAAAGAAAGGAAATAAGGGGGAAGCAGAGGGAGGGCGTTTACTAGAGAGTATCAGGAGGTCCGATAATGGTAACGCTCCATTCGAATATATTCTTGTCATCAACGAGACCAGCTGAGAATCCATCTACAGGATGCTTACAGAGATCTGAAACACAACAACAACAAATCGAATTTAGATAAAATAATATTACAATAAAAAGAGGAGAGAAAGAGAGATTGATTTCAATTGGCTTTGTGGTTGTGCCTTTGAGTTGTTTCTGAAGGAGAAGGCTAGCTTGCGAAGCCATGGCTGATAAATCGATCGAGAGAGAGATTTTTATTTTCTTTTTTTATATGACAAAACAAAAAAAGTTCTGAGAATTTAATTTTCGTTGTGAATTTTGATGTTTTGTTATTACGAAGAAGAAGAAGAAGAACGCATACAGATGATGATGATGGGGGAAGGAGGGCTAGGGTCTGCTACGGGCATTCCTTTTCTGTACTTTACTATTTCTATCCAATAAGGTTTCGAGAACCTTCTACTTTCAGTTAAGTTTACTCTTAAAAGTAAAAAAAAAAAAAAGTTCTTAACGATTTTTTATTTGGTTTGGAGAGATTCTCGGTTTAGTTTCGGTTTAGTCAGATAAATTGCTAGAAAAACCAACAAATCTGTATTGATTTAAGATTGACATCGTTATTAAGATATTTGATTTTGATTTTGATTTATTGTATTATTGAGATCAAATTAAAATCAAGTTGCCATCTTAGTGTGATCCAGACTTTTCTGTATAAAAGGGCCATATGACTAATTGAAGGACACGTTAATCATTTTCATTATATTGTCGTCACCCTTATACATAATACAGAATTATTATATGAAAAAAAAAGGTACATAATGAAACAAAAACTTTAATCCATGTTATAAGGATCGGCGCCTCGACATATACAATAGTGCAAAGCAATCACAAGACATCCACAACAACAACAACAACAACAAAACAAAAAAAACACAATTAACAATAGTCTTCTTACAGCAGCCTAAAAATATTTTATATATCATCACTTTATTTTCATGATCGAGATCAGCAGTTCTGTGAGGATAAATTTTTTTAGAAATCACATGTTTGGGTAAATGCGACCAATACTTATAAACATAACGGTAATTAAGCTTCGCCTGTGAAAAAAAAACAAAATTCATAAGAGACATACATTGATACAATATATCTGATATGTCGTGGTGGATTTTTTTTTGTTTTAATGAACGATTTCGTGGTGGTTATGATGATAACACCTAAATGATGACTTATGAAAAGTTAAAGTGAACTTGAAATGAAGGCCGCAAAATCTTGCCGACGTATAATATATTACGTACGGTGACTGTGAAGTGTGAACGAACGTTCTCAAGTTAGTAGTAGCTGCGTGACCAAGTTTGTACAAAAGAAATTAAGATTAAACTAGGTTTAATTGATCGACTTGGTCCAGTTTTTATTGGTCGCATATGAGACTCATTCTTAGGTAAATAAATAATAGGCAAACAATTCAAAAGATACTCTAATTAGGTTTTAGTCTAGATACCAAGAAAGTCTGGGCTAAAGATGTACTCATTTCGGACCGACCAGCAAGCAAGGTAAATACAAAGACCAACATAACTGAACGAATATCGGATTGTTATGTAGGCCAATAAAAAACGAACCATTCAAGCTGGCCTGCACAGAATGGAACATATAAGAAAATATGAAAGAAGTTGTAATGCGTTTTCCTATTTCTACAGACGTTATAATTTCTAAGTGGAAATGTCATTGCATAGGATCCCAAGATATGACATTTTAACCAGAGAATCTTACATGGTTTCTTCAAGCCAAGTAATCATCACGGTTCTCTAAGGAGAGTACCAACTAGATGTGACAAAATTGTTTTCTTGTGCCTTGTTAACTATACATCCAATATATATATATATATATATATATATATATATATATATATATATATANACAATAAGCTAATTCTCTATAACTTCAAAATAAAAATGCAAAGACATGATATCATCATCAAGCTTCTCCTTATCATCTGCCTCTTCCTCAGCAGAATCCTGACTCGGGAATGCCGAGAAGGTAATCTCATTACTCACTCTCTCGTGTGTGTGTGTGTGCGGTAGTGTTAGGTTTACATGTATTATATAATGTGTTATAAATTGAGGGCATGGTTCTTTGCACTCTTATATACTAACCTCTGTTTTTGCTTGTAACAGTCCATTTCAAGATTGGACCTGAAAAGATCATCACAAAACCGAATTACGGTAGAGTGATACCAACTTGGGTAAGGAGATCAAGATTTTTACAGATACCCATTCAAGGACATAAGGAATCGTTATAACATCTTTCTTATGGAAATAGGTTGAAGAGAAAAAGTGGCATAAGCACCCATCCGGACCTAACCCAACAGGAAATCGCCACCCACCGGACAACCCTTGAGTCAATAACAGAACAGTTGTTCCCAGCAAAAGAGTCTTATAAGTCAATGTCTAATAGTATATCTCTTTAGAAGATGTAATAAGGAGTGAAGCAGCTTATACGAGGGAGTGTAACGAGTGTTACTTAAAAGTTGCAGATCCAATGTGTGTTTTAAACATATGTACTCTAGTAAACAACATATATGTTTAATTCGATGAAGATAAATACAAAAGAAGAGGTTTTTTATTAACAGCAAGCACAGCCTCTAGGTTGCTACCATAAACAGAGCCGTCTTAACAGAGCAAAACATGTGAAATTCCAAGTTGATATTTTGAAGAGATAAAAGACTACAGATATTATTATTAAGGATAATTTGTGGGATATCACATTCCATATGTTTCTAGTTCCTCAGCCATTCAATAGTGAACTTGAATCTTCGATATACCCTTACCAGTTGTCACTATAAGAACTTTGTATCAATTTTTCCTTTTGAAAATATCTTAAACTTTCTGGTAATACAGCAGTGAATTCACCGAAAACTGAAGAATCCTCTCGCTGAGATTGAATACCTCTGTGGTGAGATTCACGACCAATTTCACGAAGGCCATAAGCAAAGGTGGAAAATGTATCCATGAGACGGTATCCAAATTCATTTAAGTCTTTTTTCGTTTCTTAATAAAAAATTGAACTGAATTTTGTTTTTCATAAGAATTTTTAAAATTAAATTTAGATTACTGATTCACAATTTTATACTTCTTTTTTTTGTCATGTATTAAATTTAAAGTTCGATTTGACGGCTGGGCTAACATTAGTAAAACCGTTTCTTCATCGAATTTCCAAATAGTATTTTGTATCACAATTTTGTATATTCACTCCAATACTAGGAGCTAATCAATATTATTGGTTACTTGTAGAATTCTTCACTATATGATTATCACGTTCGACGTTCGAATGAGTTGGATGAAAGATATAATTAAAGCGAAGATGATTAATAAGGCAGTATTACTATATCTTAAACATGTAAGATACAAGTATACAGCATAAAAAAAGCAACAAAGCATCAAACAGACAAAGACATGCATGGTAAATATCAGCTTCGATAGCCGACTTTTATTTTACTATTACGATATACGAAACCAAACTCCTCAGGCAAATGATGACGTAAAGCTCTCCCATTAATTTCACTTGATACTGCAACAATACAGACGATCAAAAGTATAAATAATTACGTCATTAGAAAAACTAAATCATATCGTCTCAAGATCAAGTAACTAGCCAAGTGTGGAAAAATAATATTGGAAAGGGAGAGAATACGAGGATAAAGAACTTACGTGGCGCAGTTAGTGCTGGTGGAGATGGGGTAGGGAATGCTAACACCACACTTTCCAGGAAGGCTTGAGGCTAGACTTGGGTTAATGCCCTTGGCAGCGGACTGTAAGCATCGGCAAGCTTGTTGGCGGTCCGGTGTGGTTTGAGCCATACCGTTCAACTTTTTGACTCCTGCACAACACGGAGGTGGCACCGCTCCACCTTTTGCTAGATAGCCTCCACATGGAGCCAAGCTACTTGCCACTGTGCCACATGTGATTGCTGCATCTACTGATGCAACTATGCACACAGTCAAAACAAGGCATGTAAAGAACCTCAAAGCGAAAGCCATTGTGTTTGCTCTTCTTTTTGGGTGATAGATGATAACAATGTTAATTAGCTTGTGTTTTCGTTGTTGGATGTGAGAAAAATGGAAAGTGAGGATGGGTTTATATAGGGATTTCATTTGGCCATGGGAGAAAATATGATGACTAAGTAGGGGTAGTTTTTAGTTAGTACGTAGTTTTTATTTATTTATTTTTGTTTTTCTTTAGTTTGGTAGGACGTAGTTGGATTTGCATTTATTTTTTGATAAAAAAGTTTGCATTTATTTCATTCATTCTTTCTAGTTTCTTCCACTAATTAGAATATTTTTTTTTTCAGTCATATATAAACAATAAAATAATTTCAGAATGTACAAAAAAAAAGTGATACGTTCATGTATCTAAACTGTTAGAAAAAGGATTTATTTCCCTTTAAAAAATTGGTCATTCATGTTTTGAGCGATGTTTATATGAAATTGTATCTTTATTGTACAGAATCAAATAAAATGTCAGCTACTAAAATTAAATAGTTAAATACCGTCAAATTTAATGCGAGGTGCAGCTGAGGGACACGTGTATCCACCACTAAACATCACACAACTCTAATATAACTAGCAGTTAGCACCATATCTCACATTAACTAACTATGGATTTTTTTGAACTGCCATTGTCTATGGCCATTAGATTTAGCAAAGTTCACATTTTATAACTTTCTACATAATTGAATGAGATAGATGCTGTATGGAGTTTTTTCTTCCAAATTTCGTATATATAATCAATAATACAAATACGTTTGTATACACAACAAAAAGTTTTATCATAAAAAAAAAAAAGGTTTTATCATATGTCAGTATAATAGAGCGATAAAATTCGAGTCTTTTAATAACCATTAACCAAATTACCAAAACTAGTCTCAAGCGATATGTACACACCAAACCGAATTTGTCTTTTGTACATATGATAGAATGCTATATTTCCCTCAATAGCAGATTAACACTTTCTCTCTATTAGCCACAAACTCATAACCACTGAAATCACATGCATTCTCATCATCTCATGCATCGCTTATACTTACACATATACACAGTTCCTATTATATTTGTTCTACGCATGTGATGGTGCTTCTCTAATGTCTCACAGAGTTTTGAACGTGAAGGGTTGATATATAGTCTTGGATACTATCGGCCAAAAACCGTCAAACAACATCGTACAAGATTGATAAATCTCCACAAGACCACAAGTGTAGTACACTGGTACGTGGTTGAAAGTCTCAATTTAACCACACAAACCTCTGCCGACACTAATGTAATAATTATTTCACGTTATTCTGTTCCTAAGGTTTTTATCAACTCAATATTTAAATTCTGTAAAACATCATTCATATCAGTTTTATGATAATATCATGATCTTTAAAATAAAATTAAGATAACCAGTGTAATTTCATATATTTTTATATTAAATTGCAATTTTTTAAAAAAATGCTTCCAAAGATATTATTTTTCCGCATCACTTCAATTGATGTTTTATAATTTTTTCTTTGTTTCATTTTAAACAATATTTTCAAGATTTTATGAAAAATCAAATGTGTCTTTTTTTTTACCATTGATATTTTGCAACACGTTTATTTTAATTTATTGGTTGGATTAAAGTTACTTAATAATGTTTCTATGTTAAAAAGATAAATTAAAAATGAAAATTATTATGTGAGTTTAAATTTGTGTGTAAAATTCTTAAATACCAATTAAAATGAAACAGAGAAAATATGATATTTAGATATTTCGATATGGTCTCCATCTTATATATTTTTTAAAAATAAGAAAGTTTCTTAATTGTTCTAAGATATACACAACATGTAACAAATGTAAATTGTTTGATACTAAAAAAGATAGTAAAAATGACTATAATATAGCTAAATATTATGAGAGCAATCGAGAGCAATAGAAAAACAAGAATTTTAGAAAACAAATGGTTGTGCAATTGTAACTTCGAATGAAGAGGGGAAGGACTGCGTCCTAGGCTTTTAGTATAATTTTATCCATAAATTTCTTTGGAACAAAAAAGAAACATGTAAAAGCAAGTCACATTTCACCTCTCAATTTTTTTATTTCTCTTTTTGGTGATGGGCACCACATCTCAAATTACGCACCAACTATCAACTGCAAAACAACTTCCACATCTCAAATTGAACAACTAATTAATCACACCATGCTCAATCTTTTTCTGCCCCATACTGTACTAGAACAATGACTAATTAACCAAATTTCATGCAAATAACATTATTTTGGCTTTCTTCACCAGGCTAATTATTAAATTTTGATATTATGCTTCACAAGAAACTGTTGGAATCATTTTTAAAAGTGATCATGTATTATCCACGGGCAAATTTTATTCATCTTTTATTAGAGTTTTTGAAGCGCAATTTTTTTTTTCTGTCACTGATCTGACCATATTAAATTAATTAATAGCAAAATTAAAGGTGGTCCAATGGATCTAGAGAATGTGATGGGGCTAGTTGGGAGATATCTGATGTTTATTAGTGTTGGGTACACGTGTCCCTCAGTTACACATTGCATTGAATGGGTCGGTATTCAATATTAATTCACATAGCACGAACTAATAGCAAATACTAGCTGATAAGTCAAAGATTGTGTATGAAACCAAAATATAATAATTTATTTGATAATGTATAAAAAAAAAAAAAAAAAAAAAAAATTTGATGATGTACTGAAGATACTACATTTTACACAATTCATCGCAATTCGTTCTACTATTTTATTTTGCCAAGCGATATTATTAACTCTCGAAGCATCACTCAAAACACTTATAATATCTAAAGATAACCAAATTGTTAAAAAGAACTACTAAATTCTAACATTTAGATATATTTGTAATCTTAAACAAATACATACTAAACATTGTTATACTATTGTTGTCAAAAACTAATGATCTGATTAGTAGAAGAAACTAGAAGGAATGAATGAAGTAAATGCAAATCCAACTACTAACAAACCCTACTTAGTCATCATATATTTTCCTATATGAAATCCCTATATAAACCCATCATCACCTTCCACTTTTCTCAAATCCAACTATCAAAACACAAGCTTAGAAAGAAAAAAAAATCAACTAATTTTGTTATCACCCGAAAAGAAGCACGAATACAATGGCTTTCGCTTTGAAGTTCTTTACATGCCTTGTTTTGACTGTGTGCATAGTTGCATCCGTAGATGCAGCAATCACATGTGGCACAGTGGTAAGTAGCTTGGCTCCATGTGGAGGCTATCTATCAAAAGGTGGGCCGGTGCCGCCTCCATGTTGTGCAGGAGTCAAAAAGTTGAACGGTATGGCTCAAACCACACCGGACCGCCAACAAGCTTGCCGATGCTTACAGTCCGCTGCCAAGGGCATTAACCCAAGTCTAGCCTCAAGCCTTCCTGGAAAGTGTGGTGTTAGCATTCCCTACCCCATCTCCACCAGCACTAACTGCGCCACGTAAGTTTTTAATGCTCCTAATATTTTCTCCAATATATACTCCTTTTTTTTGTTAACCTGGTTAGTTACTCGATCTTCAGACGATATAATTTAGTTTTTTTCTAACGACGTAATTATTTATACTCTTGATCGTCTGTATTGTTGCAGCATCAAGTGAAATGGAAGCTTACCTCATCATTTGCCTGAAGAGTTTGGTTTCGTATCATAAGTAAAAATAAAACACACGGCTACCTAAGCTGATATTTACCATGCCTTTGCTTGTCTCGATGCTTTGTAATCTTTTCCTTTCATGTGTTGTATTAACGTGGTTCAGATATGATAATAGTACCTTCTTAATTAGCTAGTCATCTTCTCTTTAGATCTTTCTCCAACGCACTCGAACGTAATTATCATAAAGTGAAGCGTTCTCATAATTAAGTAACCAATAATATTAAGAAAAATACCCTAAAAGAACACTAAACCACACTATGTATAAATACGAAAAAGACATGCTGATGAATGTTTTTCTCCCATCCATTTACTGTTAAATTAAAAAATATTTTCTCATCCAGTTAGTGACTTTACTAATCCCTTCTCTTGACTTCATCTGCATTAATTATGATTTATCAAGTTTGTCAAAAAAAAAAAGATTTATCAAGCTTAACATGTGTTTCTCTACTTCAAAAAGTTCACTAGTATTATTTTTGTAAACTCAGCTACTGTAAAACAACAGTATATTTTCTTCAATTATTAACGGAAAAGAAAGAAAAAAAACTTTACGATGACCAACATAATTAAAACAGAAACGAGGATTCCTATCAAGTGATAGGTGCTACCTAGAGTATTTGAATTAGATGCAAAACCGACTTTTTCCACTGGGGGCTTATACTTTAGAAGAGCAATATATATCAAGATTCAAAACACTCTCAATTCACTGATGCAGCTCATTATTACTTTGTCCTAAGCTTATACGTTTGAAAAGACTCTGTTTTTCCTTTTCAGGTTTTTTTTCTTTTTCTTTTCACTTTGATTTAGATTTCGTAATTACATTAGGTTGGTGTTTAACGTAGTCGTCTATAGCTTCTCTAAAGATAGACCTCTAATGCTTGTGAAGGGGTCTTTGAGTTGAAATTAATAAGACTTATTTCCAGAATCCAGTTTTGCAAAAGAAAAAAAAAAAGTGCATTCTTTACAATTCTCAAACCTCTGTTTCTTCAATGAAATAAAAAACACAAAAATTCTCTAGCTTCTCGGCAACTTGAGAAACAAGCTTCTTTCTCCGCGCATATGAATCACCATTCACCAACCAAGCTAGTTCAATCTAAGGCCTCCCTTGTTCTCTTAACATTTTTTTTTATAACAATAATAAATTCAGCTTCCTACTTATCCTTTAAAGGTCTAAAACCTACGACAATTGATAGACAACAATAGTACTATAAATCTATAATAGGAAACGGTGGACAGAGCATTAATTAGAAATAAAAAGTGTTCCAATGGAATTGGAGAATATGACTAAAGTAGTTGGGAGAGTTGTGATGTTAATTGTTTGGATACACGTGTCCCTCGGTTTACAAATTGCATTAATTGGCCGGTAATTAACAGTATATAGATTTCGGCTAGTAGTTTTTAATTGTCTGAGTATGAACCACCCTCTCCGTCGACCTTTTAATTGTTAAACTTCTTTCAAAGAATATAATATATATGGACAACGAAGACCTTGCTTTTAAATCAAAACGTGTTTTCTAAATTAAGAAAGATAGCTTAGACGACATATATATATATATATATATATATATATATATACATTTGTGTGTGAGAACTGAAAAAAGATAGTGTACACAATAATAATAAAAAAAATAATTTTACACACGTAACTGATGAATATCAAAACAGTTAAGTAGATCAATTAACATAGTATTCACAGCTGAAAACAAATTAACTTGGTGTAGGATTACACATAGTTACGCTATGCATTACATTGGACGGTAATGATTTTTTTTTCTTTTTTTTTTGGTAATGAAATATACAATAATAGATCATGCTTTGCTAAAAATACGAATTCCTTGTGTGTGTAGTGCTTCAATATTAATTAGTATCAATATTCAAATCCTATAAATCGCTCAAAAGCATGATATAATTATATTAAAAAATATGCAAAGGCATGATAAAATTATATCAAAATCTGTATGATAGGTACGTATATTGATGTTTAGAATACACACTAGTCTATAATATAATACCATACTAAACAATTCATGTACATTCTTCTCCTTAACTAGTAGAAGAAACTAGAGGAAACGAATGACGTAAATGCAAATCCAACTACTAAGAAACCCTATTAGTTACTATTTTCCCCCTCATCTGAAATCCCTATATAAACCCATCATGACTTCCCACTTTTCTCACATTCAACAGCGAAACACATAGCTTAGAAAACAAAACTCAACGAAACTTCCAATTTTGTAATCACTCAAAAAAGAAGAGCAAATACAATGGCTTTGGGTCTCAGGTTCTTCACATGCCTCGTTTTTACGGTCTGCATAGTTGCATCAGCCGATGCAGCAATCTCATGCGGCACAGTGGCAAGTAGCTTGGCTCCATGTGCCAACTACCTGTCAAAAGGTGGAGTGGTACCAGGTCCGTGTTGTGAAGGAGTTAAAAGTTTGAACGGTATGGCTCAAACCACACCAGACCGCCAACAAGCATGCCGATGCCTACAGTCAACTGCAAAGGGCCTGTCTGGTCTCGACCCAAGTCTAGCCTCTGGCCTTCCTGGAAAGTGCGGTGTTAGCATTCCCTACCCCATCTCCATGAGCACTAACTGCGATAAGTAAGCTTTTTTTATTTATGTGCATAACCTCATATCCTCTCTTTTTTTCTTTAACTTGGCTACGTGCTCGATCTAAACACCATGATATATATAAAATCGTAATATTGTTATAACTTATAATCTTGGTATCGTCTGTATCGTTGCAGCGTCAAGTGAAGCGGGAGCTTATATCAGCACTTGCATGCAGATGACGGTTTAGCATAAGTAAAATAAAAGACGTCTATATATGGGCGCTGATCTCACCGTGCCTTTTTCTATAGGCTTTTTAATCTTTTGGTTGCTTCCGTTGTACTCTTAAAAATATGTTGAAGATATGATGATAGTACGGACTTAATCTTCTTTTAGTTATACATTTTTCCAACGCCTTCGTACACAGACATTAACTTAACGAACAACACCTACACTACTTTTTTGAATTTAATATTGATATATAACACTATTTTGACTCACCATTATGCATGAGGATCTAGACATTTTTCTCTAAACGGAAAACTTCAAATTCTTATCACAATGAAGGAAAAGGCAACATAGTTATATATTTTTAGTACTTAATTAGAACTTAATTAGAAGTACTTTTTTTACTTGATTTTAGAAGTGAAATTCTAATTAATTTTTAGATTCGATTAGGTTACATTTCGTTTCGTTGAAAATGTTTCTGAGTTCCTCTGGATCATGATAATTAATGTTACATTTCGTTTCAATTTTCAAATGTTCAATTCCTTGCATTTGGTTTAAATTAAAAACTACGAAAAGATGATAATAAACTTTTATCTCCAAACAGTTAATAAAAAAAAAAACTTTCCAAAAAAAAAAGATAAAATAAAACATTATAGAACAGTAGTCGTACGTTACAGCCCATTTCCATTATTATCGCATCGACTAGAAGAACCACCACCAGAGAAGAAGTCGATCATAAACGGCTGCTCTCTTCCACCGTCATCGCCGAAACAAACCACCCGAGAATCACTCCCAGGGGCAAAACAGGAATTTCCCGCCCCAGCGTCACTAGTCCCATCCAAAGGCTGAAGTGGGAAAAGAGGAAGCGTCTCCCGTCCACCGGAATTGACGTTAATGCCCTCACCGTCAAAGTGATCACGAAGGGCAAATCGGTCAAATCTCGAAGACATGGACATTCTAGTTGTTCTTGTTGTTATGTCCGAGAGTTGCTTCTTATGATCTGTGATAACCCGTTTCTCGTAGCCACCACTCGGAATCACCACATTGTTTCTGTGAAGAAGATTGTTTGTGTAAACACTTCCATGTTGGTTGATATGATGATCACCTACTTGCTGCAAATAGTAGGGACTAACACAACCCACTTCATAACCAGAAAAATAAAATAAAAACATTTAGCAATTCTCAGTATTGTTGAAAACAATGAAATATAACATAAACTCACAATACACATCTCAAAATATTTCTACGATCATCTTTTTGTATCTAAAGCTATTATATTTTCTAGATGAACTTCACATGGTTTAATTACAAACCTCAAAAGTCTTTTTATCTTTTACTGGAGAAACCAAAAAAATATACGTCCACAGAATAACTTATGGTCGAGGTTTATGAAAAATTGTATAATAGAAGGGACGTAGAAGTTACGTAAGAAAGAATAAGGACGAGAAGTACGTGCCGTTTGAGCAAGGAGGAGGGTGAAAGAAACGGGAGGTTTTGTGGAGGAGACGGTTGAAGTAAGTGATACGCTCTTGTTTCTGCTTTTGACGTAGTCTAGCCTTATGGTTCTGGAACCAATAGAAGACGTTTTTACCCTCGATATGGCCGTACGCACGGAGCCTGCCGGTGATCTGCTGTATCTGATCGGCGCTAGGAGTTCGTATCCCTTGCTTATAAAGATTCTCCAGCAACGTTATCTGATCTTTCGTTGGGTTCCATCTTGAACTACTTGCGGTACTTCCTGCGTTACCTTCGTTTTCCATTTAAGTGTGGTTTAAAAAAGACCTATCATTTTTTTTGGAGAGGATTAGGGTTTAAATGGGATTTATGCATTTGGGTTTGAATGATGCATGAAATTCATGGGGAGGCTCATATTTATAGTGCCAACTTTAGTGAGGGAGTGGAACAGAGTCAAATGAAGAGAGAGATAGTGACATGCGTGTTGTTTTTTGTGCTTGGGACTCTGAAAACATCGCGTGGAGCGGCATGAGATGGTAAAAAAAAGGCTACTTTTTTAATGAGAAGACAAATAGAAAGAAAAATAATAATTTGGATCTATTGTGGTTATTATTTCTAAAATCTTGCAGCAATTTATATTGCGGCTACTAAAAAAGATAACAATAGTAGTTTCTATTTGACATCTTTAACCAAAAAAAAAAAAAATGTCAAATTTTCTATAACTATACATAAATATTTTCCTACGCAGATTTAAGTACCCGGCCCTTATCTTTTCTGGGGATTACGAATGTTTTTTTGAAAGTGTTATAATGAAGAAGAGCCATTAAAGTTTTGGAAATGTAAGAGATAGTAAGGATAAATACGAACGTTAAATATAATAGGGCGGCAAAAGATAGCTGGTTGGATTGTGTTCTTTGTAGGTCATGAGAAGGCCTATGTATCTAGTTTGCTTCGGAAATTGACAAATCTTATATTATATCATATTTTCTTTCATATAACACGACAATATGAAGTCGAGAGTCGCTTGGCTCTTCGATTTCTTAAGGTTCAGATTCAAACAGTTCCGAGCTAAGAAACAAATTCTTGATTATATTTGGTAAACCGTCAAACACTAGAAAACTCTAGTGGCTTACTTGTTGTGCTTCGTGGTCGCATTTCGTGAATCCAATGTCGACCTTATAATTTTCCTCGGTGAAGAGGGAAGAGGAAATTGAGAGTTCAGATTTGGACATGTCATTTCCTTTCAGATAGAGTAATGTTATCGATATCCGTACTACAACTTAAAAAGAAAAAACATAACTTTAAAATTATTAATGATAGCATATACTACAAATTTTCTAGTTACAGATATATACCTCTGTCTCGTACTGTATTAAAAACTTATGGAGAGCATATACATGTTGTTTATATGTATAAATACAATATTATAGTTAGATGTTTTATAATTTAGCTTCAAAATGAAATCTAGACTAGTCAAATATAAAGTCAGAATTGAAGTTTACACAGTCCTGATTTCTGACTACCAGAAGGAAGCCATTATACGATTAGCTATCAATTAGTTGAAAGGTCATCGTGTTACGCCACGAACTTTAGATATGGAAATGTGCAATATGTACATATATATATATATATATGCAAATACTGTAAGAATTTGTGAGAAGTTGGCATGGGGAATGACAAAAATTGTGAAAGCAAAAGACATGCATGGCTTCAATTTGAGTCCCATAGGCACCTACGAATCTATAGGAGCAGAGATTTGCCTCGAGAAAGAATGAGACATATGACACCCTCTTCATTGATTTCCATGTTTTAATGAAATTGAAGCCACTTGATTCGTTCTGCATATATATTTTACTTCTTGTTTTCGTTTAATCCAGATAAGAATGATAATTCACTATGGCGATTTTATTTATTTTAAATTTTCATGGTTTAAAATGGAAATAATATTGAAAAATACTAGCAAATATACTACTATCTGAAGTAAATATGTTCTATCGAATTTTGCTAGTATTTTTTTTTTATTATTTTCGCTTACTTTATAGAGTATTTAGTATTCACTATTCACCATAAATATATCTCCTTATGTAGAAATTCACACATACACCAGAAATTGTATTTTTTAAAAACTAATCTTATTTAAATTGGTACGTCAAAAATGACATTTCATATATTTTTTTTTCTTTTAAATCAACACATATTTTAATTATTAGTGTTGAGTTTCTTTTATTAATTATACTGTTTCATTAATAAGAATCAAAAATTAGATCGATATAGAACTTCTCATAATCAATTCTTTTTTCTTTATGAACAAAAGAAAAAGAAAAAAAAAGTCAATTTAAGGTACCTGTGGTACAAAAGATGTTAATAATTTTTCTAGTAATTTTGTAGCATTGTACCTCCAAACATCTCAAAACATTCTTATATATATATATATATATTTTTTTTTTGGTATCACTGACAAGTACATCAATTATATTTGCTCTGTGTATTTCATATACTTTCATCTAATATATTTGCTCGGCACCATTTTCCTCGGTTGGTGAGTTAACTTTTAGTTGAACCATATATTATTAGTATATATCATACGTGTATAACCGCCGTAAAAGGCAATTTTGTCTCTCAAATGTGTGGTGTCCTTGGGAGAAGGAGACACTTGTAGCCAAACATTTACACGTATATATAAGTTGTCATTTTACATTAATACACGTATTATACTTTTTGTATGTACATGATACTTTCTGCGTGTGATACACGTATTGTACTCTTTCGTACGTACATGCTACTTTGTTTGTGTGATATGCTTACTATTATTAGTGGAAGAACTGTTGTAACCAGTTTGCATGTTCGTGACCATTGTTCCATTTTTTTTTTTTTAAGTATATATTTTTTTTGGACAAATCCAATAGTGGTCATATTGTTCTGTTATCTTCCAAATATATAGCCGGAGGTATAGTATAAATTAGATGTTCGGGAATAAAATTAGAATCATTTGAACCACAACTGTTCAAAATTTTGACTTTATACATATACTATATGTATTATACTCTTTTGTATGTACAAGTTACTTTTCCTCATGTGCTACTATATTTGCTATTTTTAGTCGAAGAGCTGTTGTAACCCGTTTGCATGTTAGTCGCCACTGTTCGGAGATTGATACTGTTTAGGACTTTTTCTAATTTAAATTAAAAATATATAAAGATTAAATATAAATAAGCTAAGGTCTACAGCAAATGAAACAGAGAACTAATAACAAATTTTGAGATATTATATATGTATTCCTTTTTATTACACCTTTTAAATTTACGCTGTATATAAATTTTAGCATTAATGCTTTCGTATTTACCTCTATGGCTCTCTCTATCTATAGATCTTATAAACACATGTGTACACAAGTTAGCAAGTCACTTGATACAACTAGCTCATTATAATCACAACGCTCGAAAAAATATCTATTGAAAATTTGAAATCTGATTTAAATAAACCGTCAATGAGGAGGATCACGCAACGCTCCAACTGCTGTTAATAAGTAAACTCTTCTCTGGATCTTCTGATCCGACCGATTTAACTTTGCTATAAGGCTTTCCTGTGAGGTTTTTTTTTGTTGTCTTCGGTTAAACTCCGGTTCTTCAGCTTAGTCTTCGGTTCATTTGAAGCTACCTGGTTATGGACTGATGATGAAGATGGGCTATGGTTTGTTATTAAAAGTTAGAAAAAAGCCCAGAGAAGTTAAAAGTCTGTAGAGTTTCAACCCATCGTCTTATAGATACCGATTAGATTTTTTTCTCGGAACTTATAAGTTTAAGCCAATTCTTATGAAAAGATAAATAATATATAAAATACATCTTGACAAAGTTAAAAATGAACTTTTTTAAAACAAATCTATTTTGGGGAATTGGCAACCATAACCAAGAAAAAAAATAAAATTAATCAAGTAACTACTTTAACCATGTATCTATAATATTCTCTGTATAATATATAATATATACTAATTTGTTCCTGCTATAAACATTTTTACTACCATAAACTACACATATTCTCTTTTCTAACAATTACTCCTTACCACCATCACATCACCTCCGACCACCGTACCATCGTCGGAGATGACGACCAATTCTGACGACCACTGCCGGTGATCAACTTCGACGACTACCGTCGGCGACTAACTCCGGCGACCACCGCCAGCAATTAACTCCGGCGATCATTACCGATGACGACTGCTGGCGACAAACTCCGGCGACCATCACTGACGACAAACTCCGGTGACCATTGCCGGCGACCAACTTCGGCGACTATCGTTAGCGACCAACTCTGGCGACCAACTTCGGCAATCATCGTTGGCGATCAACTCCGGCGACCAACTTCGGTGACCACCGCCGGTGACCAACTCCGGCGACCACCTCCGGTGACCAACTCCAGCGACCAACTTCGGCGACTACCTCCGCCGGCCACCATCAACCACCACAACCCTCAACACTACAATGGTAATTTTCCCTACCCCTAATTCCAGTTTTCTAATTTTTTCAAATAGTTAGTTATATACTACATTAGTTTTTTTATTTTGGTCAGTGAGCAAATTCACACAGCTATTTTTTTTGTGTGATGGTTTTTTTGTGTGTGTTGTATGTAGAAATTGAAAAGAAACAAACAGAAAATTAGCAAAGAGTGAATATAAAACACAATTTCTGTCTCTAAATAATACTACACCATAATTAATTTAAAAATCACCGATAATATTGGAATCCAAAACAAAAGAGAGGAGAACAAACCAGCTATAGTGAGTTTGTGGGCGACGGTTGTCTATAACCTTTGGTTATGTCTTACTTATTATCTTATCCAATCATATTTTCTAGGTTTCCCCTCGTGGCTTCTTCAATTATTTATTCCTCACAAACCCTTCAAATTTATTTTATTTTTATTCTGTAAACTTCTTCAAACAAAAGTGAACGTGTAATTTCTTCATCAAGTGTAATTACGTTAAAAAAAAACTAAAAACTCAATACTGTATATATTGCTAATTCTATAGTTTTAAAAATGGGGAAAATGTCATTTAAACCATGAACTTTCAAATTTTGGCTATTTAAACCAGGATAAGTTCATAGTTTATATGACAGAAATTTGAAAATTCATGGTTTAAATGATATGTATTTACAAGTTCATGGTTTAAATGGCCTATATTTAAAAGTTCATGGTTTAAATGACATTTTTTCGAACTAAAACTTCCATTAAAACGACGTCGTTTTGTTAGTAACAGAGTGATTAGCGGCATAGTAACGTTTGTTAGTAGATCAATTATCAAATTTAACATTATGTTTTTTTTGTTTGGTCAACGAAACTTCATGTTTTAAAAAGCTAATCAATAAAAATTGATTTTTTAAATGGTCTACAGTAAAATTCATGGCTTAAATGACTAAAATTTGAAAATTCATGGTTTAAATGACATTTTTCTCTATTAAAAATGTTATTTTCTCATTTACATGTATTCTGAAATTAGACCAAAAAGTAATATGAATAAACTACTTTTAACGTTTATATTGTTGAGGAAGACACGCGGAGGAGAATCTTGGTTTTTATCGACAACAAAAAAAGAAGAGAATCTTCGGTTCATGTCTATGACTGTTTTATCACCCGCATTTGCAATTGCAACCCTGTTCTATTTTAGAGTTTGCTCCAACCCTATTTTATATTTTACTCTAAAATAAAAAAAAATATAGAATTGCTCTATATATAAAGTAACTCTATTTTTGCCTCTATTTTTTACATTAACTCTATTTTAGAGTTGAAAATAGAGTAATACATTAGAGAAAAATAATGCTCTAATTTTGAGTTGCTCTATTTAAAAAAAAAAAATAGAAATATACATCGGAAATTATCTAAGCTTAAAACTAAAATTAAAAAAAAACAAATATTTTCGTTGCTTCTAATAAGAAAAAGTTCGTTATTTGAAAATAGGTTCAAATGGTATGAAACTTGGAAAAATGTTTTAACGGAATAAATACTATATTCAACGGCGAATCTACTAAGGAAGTAAGTGGGTCACCTGACCTGAATAAACTAAATTAATAGTCTTTTACATGTAATTACATAAAATTTCTGCATTGCTAACCTCCCCATATCCGAGTTCGAATTACCAATATGACAAATTAATATTTTTTCCTCGTAATTGACCTCCCTAAATTTTTATCCTCCGTCCGCCACTGACTATATTTGTAGTACAAATTACAAAATAGCTCTAGCATAAACAATACATGTAAAATAGCATGTACTCTCTACAGTAAATTAGTAAGCATTGGATATATGTTTACTAATATATGTAAAATAGCATGTACTCTCTATATTTGTCGTTTGTTTTATTTATTTCGACAGGAGCCAAAAACCAGAAATTCTTTTTAATTAATACTAATAATATTTCTAATACTGCATTTATTAAATAATATTTTGGAGTTGAACAAAAGAACAGAAATAGTTATAACGTGGACCGTTCAATTCTTGTCTATACATAATTTATCAATATTCGTTACTAATATTTTATTTTCGGCAAATATAAAATGAAACATGTACAATCATTGTAACCATAAAACCACATTTATATTATAACCAAAAATTACTATGGCAACTACATCAAAATTATGTTTACACACCAAAATGCAAAAGATGTAACTGAAAAGAACAGGCACCTCTGTTTGTTGATGTTTAGAAAATATTAAAGTTTTATAAATATTGATGAAAACAACCCTATTACTATTTAAAATAATATTATACAAAAAAAAAATCAATTGAAGTAAGCTCAATTTTTAGGTAGGAATGACATCCAGGTAGAAAACTGTATCCAAATAAATACTGAGTAAACAATATGATTTAGTATCAGCTTAGTATATAAACGTTTTACAATGTATTTGAAAATTATAAGTTATAACCATAACCAACCTTAAGTCCATGACATTATACAAACAGCTAGTTTTACTTTAAGACAAATAACAAACAATTAGACTTTTAGGTTAAATTTTGAGTTAAAGGCAACAAGACTTGGACCTTTTGTGCCAAGTATTTACAAAGAACCCAACTTGTGAACCTAAATTGCTGTGAAAGAGAACTTCTTCTTCTCTCTTATACATCACTAAAAAAAAATCTTTCTTTCTCTTTCAATCTTAAATATATCTGCTCACCATCAAGGCAAGTTTNCTAATCACAATTTTAATCGCTGTCTAATTTCCAAAAGTTTCACACATTCAGGTTTCTTTCTCAAATCTTTAAATATGGTAACCAAGTCTTGCTCCATTATTCCTCTGTAAATTCACACAAATCCCCAGCCAAAAACTTAGGGTTTTTGTTTTGTGTTCATGTGATGTGAGAATTTGCGTTGAAGAAAAAGATGAAGACTATTAGTGGATTAGGTATTGGGTTAAGTTTANACTCCTCTAATTAGGCCTGGGCATTCGGTTAACCATTCGGTTTCGGTTCGGTTGTATTCGGTTTCGGTTATTTTGGATATAGTAATATAGTAACCATTTGGATATTTTTGAAATTTCGGTTCGGTTCGGTTCGGTTTCTTTCGGTTCGGTTTCGGTTTGGTTATTTAAATAAATAACCATAACTAACATAAATTATATTAACATTAACCAAATAAACCAAATATAACCAAAACTAACCGAATATAACCAAAATTAACCAAATATACAATAACAAAAATACAAAAAAGGGAAAAATATTGATTCAATTTTACAAAATAGTATTTAACTTTGTAAATTCAAAATAATAACATTTACATATATTGATTATTTAAAATATTTAATTGTTTTGAATCTAGAAATAATTTATATTTTAAGTTTATTTTATAGTTTTGCATAATATTAAGTATATAATATTTGATATCTTCTAGGTTTTCGGATATTTCGGTTAACCATTTAATTGTCGGTTCGGTTCGGTTCGGTTTCGGTTAGTTTGGATATAGATTTTTACTAACCATTCGGGTATTTGAAAAATTTCGGTTCGGTTCGGTTTGGTTTTTTTCGGTTCGGTTTCGGTCGGTTATTTGGTTATCGGTTATTTTGCCCAGCCCTACCTCTAATCACAATTTTAATCGCTGTCTAATTTCCAAAAGTTTCACACATTCAGGTTTCTTTCTCAAATCTTTAAATATGGTAACCAAGTCTTGCTCCATTATTCCTCTGTAAATTCACACAAATCCCCAGCCAAAAACTTAGGGTTTTTGTTTTGTGTTCATGTGATGTGAGAATTTGCGTTGAAGAAAAAGATGAAGACTATTAGTGGATTAGGTATTGGGTTAAGTTTAGTTTTTGGGTTTCTTCTATTAGCACTTGTTGCAGAAGTCTATTACCTTCTAAGATGGAAGAAGCACAAGAAGAGAGTCATAAGCCAAGAAAGCGAAGAGGAGAAAGAAGAAGAACAACAACAACAAAACGGATACGCTAAAGAACTTATCCAGCTCTTCTGCTTCAAAAAGCCTCAACCTTTACAGCACAGCAACAATGGAGGAAGAGAAGGTAGTGAAATCTCAAGAGACCAAGATGGGAATCAAGATTTGGAGCTTGGGTTGATGAAGCATCTGAACGGAGGAGATCTAGGGTTTGAAGCAGAGCTCATGAAGCTTCATAACCAGAGGTTTCTCTTCACAATCATGGAAGAGACGAAAGCAGATTTGGAATCTGAAGATGGGAGATCAAGATTGGGTTCAAGATCAAGAAGAAGAAGCTTGAGTGATGTTCCCAATGACTGTAGTACCCCTGGATTCACTCCATTGGCTTCTCCTCGTACGCTAAAGTCATCATCTCCTTTGGAGTCTTACCCACACCATGGATTCAATCCTCTGTTTGAATCAGACGGTGAGCTTGAGTTTAACAAGTTCTTCAGGTCGTCTTCTTCATCACCTCCACCAAAATTCAAGTTCTTGAGAGATGCTGAAGAGAAGCTGAGGAAGAGATTGATTGAAGAAGCCAAAAGAAGAGAAGGCTTAGCTTCTCCAAAATCGGACCTTTCGACTGTAAGGGAAGGTTCGTTTCTGAAGTTCATGAATCCTCCTCCTGCGATGAACAGAGAGAAGAAACAGAGTAGTATTCAAGAATCTGTTGAAACGGTGTCGTTTTTTCCTACTTCTTCTTCATCAGGTATAAATCTTAGAATGCTGTTAGACCAAAAATCCACTGTGGTGGTTGTTTAGTATTAGCATCTCTGTCTCTTCTTCTCTACTCTCTAATTTTCATTTTTTTGTTGAAATTTTTTTTTTCTCAAGAATTTCAATTTTTTTTTTTTTTTTTTTTTAATTGTGTGAATTCTATATCTGTTGTTTCTCTCATTCTTATGATGTTGGGAATGATTTCTTCTGTACGTATCATCAATCTGAAAAATTTGCAGATGCTTGTTTTTTAATCTCGTTAAAAGTTCTTTAAGCTATGAAATTATATAGTACTAATTTGTTCACTAACCTTCAATATAATAAATATTTAGATATTTTTGTGTAAAGCTTGTAGAAATAGTTTAAAGTAACATTGTGTTAGGTTTGAAAGTTGGGGTTAATAATTCAAATCTTTACGGCGCCACAAGTTGAAGTTAAACGATAAGAAGTGTTGTAAATTTGTAATTAGTACAAGTGCTTTTGATCCCGTAAATTATGGCACAGTAAAGCATGAGTTTTAAAATAAACAAAAAAAAATTAACACAAGTGTATGTGATTATTACTAAATTTTTGATGCTTTCTATTTTAGAGACTAATTTTGAATAAAAACTCTGCAAGAGAAAAATACTACTAGAAACCTTTTTGTGTTGTCTGAACTAGAAATATTCAAGGCATCACGCGATGTATCGCCGAAAGGTTTTTGTTTTTATTTCACTTACCTTTTTCCCCACAGTTGCTTTTAGGAAATATACCTACTTATACACCTACCTATGTGTGTATATTTGGTTCGGTTCCAAAGCAACCCAAACATCAAGATAAATTAAGTTAAGTAGTTAACTATGTGCCGTTTCTGTATAAAATTCCAATCAGCAGTTTTATTTGTAAAAGTATCTGCCTGAAGCACGTATCTAGCAGAAAAAATTAGGGTAACCAGAAACCTGAAATAAATTTGAACTCACATTATTATAATGTATCCCAAAAAGTCTCACTGGACCACTAACCATAAGGCTTTATTAGTGGTTAGTTAGCGACATTTTTCTCATCAGAAACTCTTGTTTATTTTTTGTATCACTTTTGAGAGTAATCGGACGTTTTTAAGTCACATATAAATTCAATTTAATTTGATTTCGAATTTAGACAGTGCAGCGAAAACACCTGTATGAAACAAAAACTATAGATGTGTACGTAGTGTGTTGTTCGGACTTCGGACAAATGGTATAAACACATACGGCATACGTAAAAAATGTATGTATTAGATGACACATGTGAACATGGAGGCACGTGAAAGAACACACGTCAACCTCATAGCCCCCACTTTTAAAATGTATTTTCAAATCTTTCTTTGGACATTGGATTGGAGCCAACTCTGGCAAATACTTCGACTATGATTGGTTTGTTAATCCTTTGTATAATTATGATTTGTTTGACAAAATTATGCGACTGTACTCGACCAACCAGAAAGAAAATCATTATAACAGATATGTTATAACGTCTCCTAATGTTCTATCATAATCAGTAGTTCAATATGAACAAAAACAGTTTTTAATAGAAAGATGCCAAAAGATTTAAAGTATCAAAACTTTAAAAATACAGTCCAATACGAGTCCAAAACCTTTGATGTCAGTGACTAAGCCTAATCTCCACCGTTGACACTTAGAGACAAAAAAAATTCAACCAATTTTCAAATAGACCATATCGACACTGAAACCTACTGCTGGAACGAATCATTTACATGTAAAATAGGACTATCCATAATTCCACATTGATACGTACGTTGAGGACCTTGAGGTCTTCACTCTTCAATCCTCTAAGCTGTAATCTCGTTTAAAGTAAATTAATATGCGATGTGTGACATATTAACTGAAGTAGTCAGTGAAACTCGAATTTAGATATAGATGCATTATTTTACGTAGTTGTAAAGATCACCACTTGTCCCTGACAAACAAAATAATATAACCAGTTGATGTGTTGAACACTTGAACTGCCATTACTAGTTAATTTATAGTTAATTGTTTTTATACTTATGGTGGGTTCTGTGTATGAAGATTGAATAGACAACGTAACTAATTAAACAATTGTAGTTTTGTGATTTCGTCTAGATTCAGTTGGAATAACTTATTTGGCCATTGCATGATCTTCTAAGCCTTCTTTCTTAATTAACACGATTTTGGAAAGGAGCAAAGAGATATCACATCAGTCGCTTAGTGTTAACTCTTCTCAGTGAAGTATATATGTTTGGTTTGCTTGCTTGCTTACTGTCACAGTTCATAAACAACGTCAGTCTGAAAACTTTCTTTGGTTTTTGTAGACGACGCCGTTTCGTGTGTATATTTACGAGTTTAGAACAGATAGGCCCATTTAAGAAAAGTAAATGGGTTTAGTTTATAGGAATAAACAAACGAAAAGTAAAAAAATCGAAAGAAAAGAATGTTTAGACTTAAGAGAGGACTAGATAGAGTAGGGTGATGGATTTGATAATGCATTTTATCCTTGAAAACCATATATTAAGGCTCCACAAGGACGACACCATTCTTGATAAGATTAAGCACTCGGGGTGACCGTGTGAAGCATGCATATTTCCTATAGATTCTGACCCAATATCCAGTTATGAGAAAATGTGATTTTCTTCAAGAAACGTGGTCTAAACTTCCTTAAGGAGTCAACACTTTTTCACAGAAGACCATTTACATTCAAGGCTGCAACAATCCAAACTCAGTGAAGAATTTGCTCCAATGTTACACATGCGGAACAATGTCGAGTGTTTTCACGTACAAATCTTTTGATGGTTGGGATATGATTGTAATATGCAGTTTCGTTTTTTTTGGCTGAACGTTTCAGCATCATGCATGATCCTTGCATCCCTTATACTTATGTGGTTCCACATCGACCACACGTGTGTTTCATCTCGCAAAGTGAAAGAAGGCAGAGTATTGCGTAACAATGATCATATTTATATTTTGGAAATTCGTTATGCTAGTTTGCTATAACACCTATATATTGTGCATTAGGAATTTTTACTGAATAATTGGTTTGGAGTTCTTTGAATTATTGGTTTTGAAGTATCCATTTTTCATTGAAATTACCGAAGTTGGACTAGACTAAAATTTGGTAGCAACTTGAAAATTTACATTATTTTATGTTGAATGTATATATATCAAGTGCGATTTATAGATATAAAGTAATATCATTAAATAATAGTATGATTTACCTCGAGAGGGGAATATTTTGGTAAGAATAGGATGTGTGGGGATGATCAAACACGAACGCATGTTTGCTTTTGTGGGGTGACAAAAGTCAAACACACTGGAAAATTCAAGATTCAATCTTAAAGTTCCCTAAACCCCAAGAGATTCAAAAAGTCAACTTCTTGATTGAGATAGATTAACCATATCCATGGGTTTTGTGGACATTTTTAACTTAGGATCCTCCAATTATTATTTTTTTAAGTAGATAACGCGAAGAGACATACCATACATCTTACTTCTTCTGTTTGATATTGATTGACATTTCTCTCTTTCTTTTAGTAATTGTGGGTATATATATATATACACTAAAAATTATGTATATAATTTCTTTTATTAATATGATTTTTTTAATACGCTTAAAAATGTTCCAAAATGTAAACGCAATTTATATTGCGCTTTGTGTTTGGCTGTTTAAATTTTACATAGTCATAATATTAAATTAACGTCAAAAAGATTAGGCATCATATCATCCAAATCGAATACATGCAAAAGTTAAATGAACAATAGACTCATAGTCTCATACCATGTATTTTGAATTATATGTGTATTTAGCGTATCGAACATGGATTACGATCTAGCTCTCTCAATATTCTTACCAAAATTATTTTGAAAACAAACGGAATTTGATTTCATATTAGTTTCATAAAAACAGTAAAGTTTTATTTAATTCGTAACTATTGATTTCAGATAATCACATCAATATCACACCAGTTCCCTAAACGTTGGTTTTCCTTTATAATATATAAACACAATAATAGCGTATAAAATTATAGGTAACACAAGAAAAAAAAATCAAGCTTATACAGATAAAACGTATATCGATTAAGATTTAGCTTTCTTAATCTTTTTACCAAAGTCTTGAAGAATAGATGGAGGAAACATGGATTCGACCTCTCTAGCTACATCTAAGAAAACTACCGATCTCTTTACCCACATGGCTCTCCTCTTCATCGCAGGATTAGCTTTGGGCTTTCTCGGCGGCCGAGGAGGACAACAACACACGTTGTTCGGGATCCTTGGCGTCTCTGGGATCTCTACACTAGAAGCTCCATCAACACATTCCCATTTTCGTTTACCTCTCGATCCATCTTGGACCTTTTCCTGATCTTCCTCCTGTTCTTGATCCTGTTGTTGGTTTCGTAGTCTTTTAGATTGATTTTCTTGATGAGGGAGAGATGAACCAGGAGAGTCGGGTTTTGATGGAACTAGGAGACTCTCGGGTTGTTGTTGCATGGCTAAGATATCTTTGCCGTCAGGGAATAAATGAAAGATCTTAATATTTGACATCTTATCACAAACAGGGAGAGAAATAGGAAAAGAGAGAGTAATATAAAAAAGAAATAAAATAATGACCACTATGATATCAGAAACAACAACAAAATGTCGATAGATATATTGAGGTATATATACGTGTATGTGACCGTGTTTGTATTATAGTACATATGTTTGATGTATATAATTAAGGAGCAAAAAAATTGAAACGGAGGTCTTGATAAGAGTGTATGTTTGATATTTGTGTGCCGTGTGCGCTTGATATATATACTAACAATTAGCGACGAGACCTCCAAATCGACAAGGCGAGGCATGCAGACCGTAAAATGACGACTTCTATTTATTAAAAAAATTCTAATATTATTGTGTCTAATAAATAATAAAAAATCCCACCCCACTCACTCAGTCTTATTATTATTGTGTCTACAACACTAACTAGTATAAATGGTCTCATTTATCTCCCACACTAATTCAGAATGATAAACGTATATAGAAGCGTCTTAATTAATAATTCTATTAGATAATACGTAAATATATTATTAGATGAACTATATAGGATCAAGATTTAATGTCGTGACTGGTAATTTGTTTCTAAGCATGCAAGTTCAATGTATTCTAACTGCAATGTTATAAAAATGTATTAAATCATTATGAACTTATGTACAGCATTAGTGTAATTTAAAACTTATGTGGGTCCTGAATCAGAGAAATTGAAATGAAAACCCACTTTGTGCGAGGGATCCAATGCAACAAACAAAACATAATAGTATATGAATATCTTTCTGCATTTATGCATTTACATACAAACCACAACCATATAATTAATTATACTTTTATATTACCATATTGTCTCTTATCTCTTTATATAGTAATTGTCACAACTTTCGCCATAAAAAAAATCCTTCTTTCTCCAAATATACTCAGATAGTCAGATTCATGTCTTTCGCTCCTTCTTTTTTGCGGGTTAAAAGATCATCTTTTCACTTTTTATCTGTCTTTTTAAGTATAAAAGTATAGAAACTAGCGAATACACAAAATTGATGTTTTTAAATAATTTAGTTCTTTAACAAAATTTCTTGTATTCTTAATAATTTAAAATCAACTAATATTTCGACGTAGATTATCTTTAAAAAAAAAACAGAATACATGTCGTCACATTATTATCTCAATTGTAAGAAACCTACCTGATGCAGCCACTCCTGATCCGTGCATGTGGCTTAGTTAACCAAATATTTAGACTGTCACTTAACAATTTGTCACAAAAATACCTAATGACATTTGAATACGACAAAATAGTAACTGTATATATATGTAAGGTAATTTGTCATATAAAAAGTGTTTGCATAGAATAACAACCTTGTTATAATTTTCCATAATAAAGCTCATGTGACTCGTATACTTAACTTTTTGATTCGTCAAAATCAAGTCACGTGATTAACTAAGATCTACTGCTTCTTTTATGGAATCTATTAACCTTTTAAGCTTTTTCCATCTTTAATCTAATATTCTTAATTTCTTATTAATTGTTTTAGCTTTCATCTGATCCTGATGTTACTCTTTAAATCATAAACGCTAATATAAGCTTACATATTATACGTAGACCGATCCACGATTCACACTTAAATAATAACGATCGAGGATCGATAGTATTACATATGGGTTTTAGTTAGAGTTTTCTTATCTTTAATTTGAAAACAACATGGGTTTTAGTTATGAAAAGTATACAAATTATTACAGTTTACATTAATTATCATAGATAAAGATGATCACCTAAGTGTTTATATATACATAAATCGCTGCATTAATTTGGCCAAGTATTAATTAAGGCATCTTGTAAAAAGGTCGTATGACTGATTCCTACGTTCCTTCATTGACATTTGACACCGATATGGTTTGGAAGAGGTTGTAGATTTGGTACGTGAAGATTTGGTACGTGAAGATGATGTACTAAAATAAAAGTAGTACAGGATGTGGATCAGCAGAATCAAGTTAAAGAAGAAGCAAATTTATTTAGTTTTCAAGAGAAAACTCGAGAAGCGACAAGAAAGATTTAGAAGACTAAGGACTTTCTTAACATAAAGATAAAAGGAAGTTTTATGAGAATTGTTAATTACCTAAATTGTAAAAAGGAAATTAACAATTCCTAGTTTGGTTAGAATTGGGAATTAGCCTATTGTGTGGCTAAGTCCAATTAGTATAAATATGGGAGGCTGAGTCTTGAGAAAGATTAGCACTTCATGAATTGAAAGATCTTAGCATTTGAATCTTAAACTTCAAAAAAGAATAGTTTGAAGATTCAATCTAGGCTATAGAGAATAAGATTAGAAAATAGAGTTAAGGAAAAACCTTGTAAGAACATATTTTCTAATAAAAGAGAAAGTTGATTTGATTTTCTGTCTTAAAAGCTAAATCACATAGCTCTTGCGTTTTCAATTGGTATCAGAGCAAGCACTTGTAAGGATTTAGTACGGGTGAGATCCTGTGGAAAAGATGGAGAGCTACGGTGATCTTCTCAACAACAACAAGGTCATTTTTGACGACAGAAACTATGGATTTTGGAAATCAAGGATGAAATCGATTATTGGTGGAATAGATCGACTTGCCTGGAAGACAGTTCTTGAGAAGTGGGAAGAACCAACAATCAAGGATGAAAAAGGTAGGAAGATTGGACTGAAGATGAGCTGAAGAAGTCAAAATACAACTCATGGGCTCTCACAGCTATTCACTGCAGCGTAGGAAGGAAGCAATTTGAATTAATTCAAGGATGTGAGACAGCAAAAGAAGCATGGGATATTCTTCAAATCCAGTATGAGGGTACATCGAAAGTTCAAAGCTCCAGAAAAGACATGTTGGCGTCTCGCTTTGAAAATCTGAGAATGGAAGAACATGAATCAATTTCTGATTTTAGTTCTAAAATCAGTACCTTGGCTCAGGAAGCTGTAACCCTTGGGGAAAACATATAAGGATCATAAATTGGTTAAAAAATTTCTCCGATGCCTACCCACAAAGTTCATGGCTTACAAAACTGCGCTGTGTGTATCAAACAAAATCGAAGATTTGACCTTTTCAGAAGTAGTAGGAATGCTACAAGCTCATGAGTTGGAATTGGGAGGAGTTAAAAATGCTAAAGGTGTCACTTTAACGGTCTGTGAAACCAAGGACAAGATAGAAGATGATGACCCCGTCAGTTTTTTTGTTCGCAGATTCGATCGTGTACTCAAAAGAGTAGAACAAGGTCAAGGTCAGAAAAGGTTCACTTCGTACAAGAAGACTCGCGAAGAGAGCAAATTCACAAAAAAGGCAGAGATGCAATGTCATTAATGTAAAGGTTTTGGCCACTTTATTCGTGAATGTCCTACAGTCAAGAGGAGAGAAAACAAATGTTCTATGTGCAAAGACTTAGGACATACCCAGGAAGAATGTGTAAGTTGAAAGGAGAAATCTCTGTTAAGTATGGATGAGGATACTGAGGAAGACAGTGAAGAAGAAATTCTGAATTTTGTGGCATATCTGGGTNTGTGAGACAGCAAAAGAAGCATGGGATATTCTTCAAATCCAGTATGAGGGTACATCGAAAGTTCAAAGCTCCAGAAAAGACATGTTGGCGTCTCGCTTTGAAAATCTGAGAATGGAAGAACATGAATCAATTTCTGATTTTAGTTCTAAAATCAGTACCTTGGCTCAGGAAGCTGTAACCCTTGGGGAAAACATATAAGGATCATAAATTGGTTAAAAAATTTCTCCGATGCCTACCCACAAAGTTCATGGCTTACAAAACTGCGCTGTGTGTATCAAACAAAATCGAAGATTTGACCTTTTCAGAAGTAGTAGGAATGCTACAAGCTCATGAGTTGGAATTGGGAGGAGTTAAAAATGCTAAAGGTGTCACTTTAACGGTCTGTGAAACCAAGGACAAGATAGAAGATGATGACCCCGTCAGTTTTTTTGTTCGCAGATTCGATCGTGTACTCAAAAGAGTAGAACAAGGTCAAGGTCAGAAAAGGTTCACTTCGTACAAGAAGACTCGCGAAGAGAGCAAATTCACAAAAAAGGCAGAGATGCAATGTCATTAATGTAAAGGTTTTGGCCACTTTATTCGTGAATGTCCTACAGTCAAGAGGAGAGAAAACAAATGTTCTATGTGCAAAGACTTAGGACATACCCAGGAAGAATGTGTAAGTTGAAAGGAGAAATCTCTGTTAAGTATGGATGAGGATACTGAGGAAGACAGTGAAGAAGAAATTCTGAATTTTGTGGCATATCTGGGTATTACAGAGTTCGTAGATGGGGAGGAGGTTTCAGACTCAGAAGGTGAACCTGAAGAAGAATTAATAATAGACAGCTATAATGAGGTGCGAACTGCACTTATTAGAATTGGAAAAGAGAATCAAGAATTGATAAAAGAAAAGGATCGCCTTGCAAGTTTGGTTAACTGTCTACAAGATGAATTAGAGTCTAAAAGGAAGCTTAGCCAAGAAAGTGTGTTACTGATTAAAGAAAAACTCAATTTGTCTAAAAGGTGTGAAGAACTACAGAACAATTTAGATGCAGAAAAAGGAAAATCTGCAAAGTTGCAAACAGAACTTGATGCCCAACATAAGAAGATTCACATGTTTGCAGGAACTAAGCAACTAGATGAGATTCTAAGCTATGGAAGAACGGAACAGACTCATAGAGGCTTAGGATTTGACAGTCGAACAGCTGGTAATACAGGACGAACCAAGTTTGTTTCAGGTGGATTAAATACTCCGGTAACAAATACAGTGAGCAATCAACAAAGTACGGTTGTCGGGTGTTTTTACTGTGGGAGACATGGACACATAAAAGCTTTCTGTTACAAATACTGGGAAAAGGTTCAAAGACTCAAGCGTCACGGCAAGTTCCTCTGGAATGGATTTCGTAAACAAATTTGGATAAGAAAGTCATATCTATATCAGAGTGTATCAAGGGGAGTCACGAAGTTTACTTCAGGTATAAACTTCAGATGCAATATGACATTGATTACAGAAGAACCAGATAATGACAGTCCTTGGTATTTCGATAGTGGTTGTCTCGTCATATGACCGGCACACAAAATTATTTACAAGATTTCAGAAAATCAGAGGTGGTAAAGTTACATTTGGTGATGGTGGTCATGGAGATATTCAAGGAAAAGGAAGAACCGATGATACTACATTGCCTAAGCTAATGAATGTATACCTAGTTCAAGGCTTGAAAGCAAATTTAATAAGTGTGAGTCAATTATGTGATGAAGGATTAACAATATCATTTACTAAAGTTGACTGCAAAGCTACGAACGAAGAGAATGATGTTGTGCTAAGAGGAAAACGATCTGGAAACAACTTTTACATGTGGAATGGCAATTCAGATGTGTGTTTTTCATCAAGAGATGATCTCAATTTGTGGCATCAAAGGCTTGGACATATGATGTCAGAAATCTGACAACTTTGGTCAATAATGAGATAGTATGAGGGGTCCCTCATATCAAAGGAGTTGATCGTATGATGTGTGGACCATTTAATCAGGGAAAGCAAGTGAAGATCCAACACAAGAAAGTTCCTGATGTGCAATCAAAAGATGTTCTGGACTTAGTTCACATTGATTTAATGGGGCCTATGCAAACAGAGAGCTTATCTGGGAAGAAATACGCTTTTGTTCTAGTTGATGATTATTCAAGATACACATGGGTTCGCTTCATTCGTGAGAAATCAGATACTATGGAAAGTTTTAGGATCTGGGCTTTACAACTCATAAATGAGAAAGGAGGAATTAAAAGAATACACAGTGACCATGGTGGTGAATTTCAAAACGAAGCAATGAAAATATTTTGTGAGAATCATGGCATATCACATCAGTTTTCTGCTCCTAGGATGCCTCAGCAAAACGGAGTGGTTGAAAGGAAGAATAGAACTTTGCAAGAAATGGCTCGAGCAATGATTCATGGAAATCGAGTTTCACAAAAATTCTGGGCTGAAGCATTAAATACAGCGTGTTACATCATAAATCGAGTACATGTGAGGAAAAACTCAACCAAGATGCCATATGAGTTGTGGAAAGGTAAAAGTCCAAATCTGAGTTATTTTCATGTATTTGGATGCAAGTGTTACATCCTGAATGACAAGGATTATCTCGGAAAATTTGATTCTAAGAGTGATGAAGGACTATTTCTTGGTTATTCAGAAAGTAGTACATCTTTCAGAATTTACAACAAAAGGTTAAGTACCATAGTAGAATCAGTTAATGTGGTCTTTGATGATTTGTCTTTTAATCAATGGACTGGAGATGAATCTAACAGTGATTCAGAAGATTTGGGTACAAGTAGACTAGAAGAAGTGGAAGCTGACATCAAATCTGAAGAAAAGTTGATCAAAAGCCAAGAACCTTCGCTGCAAGTTCATAAAAATCACTCTGCATCAGATGTTATAGGGGATCTCAGAGAAGGTATGAAAACCAGAGGTGTTAAGATTGATTTTAAGAAAATGGAGAGCAACTTTGCAAGCTGGGAAAAAGTTCACTTTGAGTGTTTTGTTTCATTCTTTGAACCAAAGAATCATCTTGAAGCTCTTGATGATAATTCATGGATTATATCAATCGAAGAGGAGTTAGAGCAATTTGAGCGAAACGAGGTATGGGAGTTAGTTCCACGACGTAACAATGTAAATGTGATAGGGACGGAATGGATTTTCAAGAACAAAACTGATGAGAATGGAAATGTGGTTCGAAACAAGGCAAGATTGGTGGCTCAAGGATATACACAGATTGAAGGAATTGATTTTGAGGAGACATTTGCTCCAGTAGCATGACTTGAATCAATAAGATTTTTTCTAGGAATGGCGTGTATCATGAATTTCAAGGTGTTTCAGATGGATGTTATGAGTGCTTTTCTAAATGGAATTCTACAGGAAAAAGTATATGTGGAACAACCTAAGGGATTTGAAGATCCAAAGAATCCAGATTATGTTTGTAATCTAAAGAAAGCCTTATATGGTTTGAAACAAGCTCCAAAGGCATGGTATGAAAGGTTGACTAACTTTTTATTACAGCAAGGTTATGAACGAGGAAATGTAGACAAGACTTTGTTTGTATTAACCAGAGAGCAAAACATCATGGTTGTACAAATTTATGTGGATGATATCATCTTTGGAAGCACATCACAAGATTTGGTGAATAAGTTTGTGGAGAATATGTCTCAAGAGTTTGAAATGAGTCTTGTTGGAGAATTGAAGTACTTTCTGGGTTTGCAGATCACTCAAACAGATGAGGGGATATTTGTGTCACAAAGTACCTATGCAAGGAAGCTACTAACAAAGTTTAAGCTAGATAAGTGCAAAGAAGCGGTCATTCCAATGAGTACGACAAAGAAATTAACAAAGGATGAGAAAGGGCAAGATGTTGATGTTACCTTGTATACAGGTATGATCGGAAGTTTGTTGTATTTGACTGCTAGCATACCTGATTTATGCTACAATATAGGAGTTTGTGCAAGATATCAAGCAAAACCCTTGATCTCGGTCTTTGAATGTCAAAAGGGTCAAATTCGAGTTTAGTAGGATATTGTGATGCAGATTATGCTGGGAGTCTGGATGATCGAAAGAGTACAAGTGGTGGTTGTTTCTTTTTGGGAAATAACTTAATTTCTTGGTTAAGTAAGAAACAGAATTCTGCATCATTATCAACAGCTATGGGAAGTTGCTGCACTCAATTACTTTGGATGAAGCAAATGTCTGCAGATTATGGCATGGATTCAGGAATCCTTCAAGTTTTATGTGACAACCAAAGTGCCATCGATTTGTCAAAGAATCATGTACAACATTCAAGGACAAAGCATATTGATGTGAGACATCATTTTATTAGAAAACTTGTTGAGAACAAAGAGGTTCAGATTGATCATATGTCTACAGAGATGCCATTGGCTGATTTTTTCACTAAAGCACTAGATTATCAAAGATTTGTGATGCTGAGAAATCTGATTGGAGTGTGCAGAATTTGATTGTACCTTTGTGGTACAGTAACTGGTTCAAGATTGATTGAAGTAATTGTTTTGATAGTGGACCAGTTGGGTGTTTTTGTGCTTGGATCGTATAGTTATGGGCTTGGGCTGTTTTGTTTCTTTTTAATAAAGGGTTTATTGGTTTATCATCGGAGATCTTGTAGCTATCGAAGAAGAGGAAGAGGCAACTATATAAAATAAAAACCCTAAATGTTTGCTTGTCGAAAAAAAGAGAGTGTAAATTGCAATGGTTTGAGCAACACAAAGTGGGTTGATTTCCGGAAGAAGAAAGTGTGAGAATCGGTCCGATGGTGATAAAAATCAACCACATCTAATTGATGAAGAAATCGAGGAGTTGGAACATGCACCAGGTTTGGTTCCGTATTCGGAGGATTCATCTTCGAGAGACACAATATCGGACGAGAGTGAGTCGTTTGTGACGGCATGTAATGTTGATCTAAATGAATCGGAGGAAGTCGAGTTCAATGAGAACCCTTGTGGGATTTCGACTACTCGAGTTCGTGATTCTCGAAAAAGAAAAACAGGGGAACCGAGTACAAGATCTAAATCAAAGGTTAATACAACAGCTTCATCAAGGTACAATATTTTTATTTCTCGTGGAATTACGGAGGAACGTTCTGTGGATCTTAAGTGTAAGGATGAATGGGGTTTTCTAGATTTGATTAAGAGAATGGGTATACCAAATTGTGTTGAAAATTTGCCTTGCTATGTTAAAGAAGTAATCGCTGAGTTTTATGCTAGTTTGCCAGTCAAAGCGCCAACAGGTGGAGTTGTAGTGAGTGTTCGTGGGTATTCTTATGATTTTTCTCCAGCTGCTATTAACAGAGCATTTCGCCAATCACCTTTGACTAAAGCAGAAAAACAAGCTGATGCAGATGCTGAATTACTTAGTCTTGGTAAAATTGTTGAAATTCTGAGTGGAGAAGATAATATTTCATGGGCAGATATGAATCCAAAAGATTTACCAGCTGCGTTTGGAGCTTTATTCAGCATCTCGGGTTATAACTGGATACCATCGTCTCATAGGAATCATGTGTCTGAGCAACGAGCTAGGCTTGTGTACAAAATTTTCAAAGGAATTCGCTTCGACTTTGGATGAATGGTTTATGATCAGGCGTTTGAGTTGTCTACTGTTAAGAAGAATGGTTCTCGGTAGTTAGTGTTTCCTAGGACTATTTTTAAGGTTCTTATGCATCAGAAGAAGATAGAGACAACTGAGTCTGAAGTGTTTGTCAAACCTGTAGCATATCGGAAAGATGCTCGCACTGGTAAGGCCTATGCTGCTAAGTTCCTTGAGTGTCCTATTTTTTATGTTCCACCAATATCATCTGCACCACCTGCTGCTGCAAATCCTGGTCAGAATTATCTTAATGTTGAGCTTGGAAGCATTCATATGCCATTGATCGATCAGAATGATCCTGAGGTTGTTTATGGAGCTCTAATTGATACAGCTCGAGTACTACAGACTCTATCCGGAGTGGTACATCGATTGACCCAGAATCATCCCATGTCAAAGATGCTCTGATTGGTTTTTAACTTGTATACTCTTCAAGCAGGGGGAGAAGAATCAGTTTATGGGGGAGTATGTCTCAGTTTGCGGGGGAGCATCAAGATAGTTTGTTCTTCAGTTTGTTTTAAATGTTGAACTTCTTTTGTTTTTAGACCTTGGTTTTTGGGATGTTTCAGTTTCGTGTTAAACTTTGAATGCTTGTCAATCAGACTTTCTGATAAGTTTGTGAAGTTTAGTATTACTGCAAATTATAGATCATGGATGCTTGAAGGAGCATAAGGTTAAAAAGGGGGAGATTGAAGATGCATTTATTGACATAGATGATGTACTAAAACAAAAATAGTACAGGATGTGGATCAGCAAGGTCAATTTAAAGAAGAAGGAAATTTATTTAGTGTTCAAGAGAAAACTCGAGAAGTGACAAGAAAGATTTAGAAGACTAAGGACTTTCTTAACATAAAGATAAAAGGAAGTTTTATGAGAATTGTTAATTACCTAAATTGTAAAAAGGAAATTAACAATTTCTAGTTTGATTAGAATTGGGAATTAGCCTATTGTGTGGCTAAGTCCAATTAGTATAAATATGGGAGGCTGAGTCTTGAGAACGATTAGCACTTCATGAATTGAAAGATCTTAGCGTTTGAATCTTAAACTTCAAAAAAGAATAGTTTGAAGATTCAATCTAGGCCAGAGAGAATAAGATTAGAAAATAGAGTTAAGGAAAAACCTTGTAAAAACTTATTTTCTAATAAAAAGATAAAGTTGATTTGATGTTCTGTCTTAAAAGTTAAATCACATAGCTCTTGCGTTTTCAGTACGTTTTTTTCTTTTTTGTCATTTACTCTCATTTCATAATATCGTTGTTTTTAACCACTCTCCATCGACATATGTCCGGATCGGAATTTTTATATTGATATATATAAGGTTGTAATCTAAACCCTATTCTTTTTGAGTTTTATAAATTTTGAAATTTGTATTCGTCTCGGTAATTCCTGAACAAATATCATTAAAACTTTTAATTTAATTAGTGAACTTTTATTGGCCAAAGCAAAGATGGTCTACAACCATTCGATAAGCTCATTTTATATGGCACGTAAAAAAATTACTGAACCAGTCACTCCATTTTTTCCAACCAACTTGATTGTCCTTACAAATGATCATTTTGTGTCTTAAAAATCATTAATATCCAACGAAATCTTGTAAGGAAATGTGGACACCAAAACTTATATGGAAATTTATTTTCTAGTAATAAACTTTATGAAAATAATAATTTATGGAAAAAATAATAATTGGAAAGATGTCAAATATGTCTCCATGCTGGGGTGTGCGGGGGTCCATTTGAGATTGCTTGGGTTTCACCGCATCCTAAGTTTCTTATTTCTTGAGGTCTGTTCCATAACCCTTATTTTTCATTTTTAGTTTTAATCCTATCCCCCTGATTTTCAAAAACAAAATCACAATTTTCACTGCCATGCATATACACAAATACTCATTAAAAATTATTCAAAAAATAACTACTAGTACTACTTAACACTTTTTGTTGTTAACTAAAAAATTAAATTTGTAGCAAATGCATCCTTTGATACTAGATGCACATTTATAAACTTCGATTGGTATATTTTTTATTAAAAGGACGGTAAGAGAGTTAATACCAATAGTATAATAATATGAAATACAGAAGACGCACTCTCATACCAAATAATTACATCTCATGCTCATGCTTAATTATGTTGCTTCCCCACATCTGATCATCATTACACCATTTTCTCAATCTCCGCCCAGTATCTTTTCCCAGCAAATGCCCATGTCTCCCCTCATATTATTCGTTTAATTTTATTCTGTTATAAGTTTTTATAATCTTACTTTTTCTCTATGTTGAAAGTATCTTTCGGGATTGAGTATGATATTTGTGGTTCATTGATAGACATAACAGTCGACATATTTCTTCTGGAGTGGGGCAAAGGGTTCATAAGCACCCTGATAAGCACTCAAGAGTCGAGATAAATAAGAAAGTAATACATGGTTGAAAAAACTTAAAAAATAAATTCCTATACCTAATCTTACCTGCTAAACTTAAATATGTTTTTTTTTTGATGTAAATGTTACTTAAATACATATGTTACTAGTTGTTTCAAAATCATATATATGTTCTCGCACCCAAACAAATCATATTTAATGTGACTTATGAACGTCGTCACCATGCATAACAAGCCACACCGATCAAATTAAGCAGTATAGTTGTAACAAAGTTCAATGATCCATAATTTAGAAGCCCAAATCAGTAACGATTCTTCCGGCGACCCATAAATTTCGGTCGTGTTACCAAAAATAGGTGGACACGTGTCGTAACTCTCTTAGATATAGGCTCCAGCGAAAAACTAACGGCCACGATCTGTTTACAGTCGAGCGATATAAAGCAAAGCTCGTTTCCTTTTATTCAGAAATTTTGAACCCATTCAAAAGGTCGGGGCGTTTCAAGATCCAGTTTCTCGTTAAAGTCACCAGGTGATTATTATTTACCAATTTTCATTGTTTCTTGGTAACGATTTCAATTTATTTACATGGACAACAACCAGAAAAGTTGATACGAGAATAATCAATCTACTAGAATCCATTTTCTTATAGTCTTGATTCATATACAGATAGAAATTGAACAATGGCGGACGGTGAAGACATTCAACCACTTGTTTGTGATAATGGCACTGGAATGGTTAAGGTAATTTTTCTCTCTAAATGCTATGTCACACGTACGAGACTATGCTACAAAATACTCAATTGAAATCTCTCTCTCTCTCTCTCTCTCCGGTACGGTTTAGGCTGGATTCGCGGGTGACGATGCGCCAAGAGCGGTTTTCCCGAGCATTGTAGGCCGTCCACGCCACACGGGTGTGATGGTTGGGATGGGACAAAAGGATGCTTATGTTGGAGACGAGGCTCAGTCAAAACGTGGTATCTTGACTCTCAAGTACCCAATTGAGCATGGAATTGTTAACAATTGGGATGACATGGAGAAGATTTGGCATCACACTTTCTACAATGAGCTTCGTGTTGCCCCTGAAGAACACCCGGTTCTCTTAACCGAAGCTCCTCTCAACCCAAAAGCTAACCGTGAGAAGATGACTCAGATCATGTTTGAGACGTTCAACACTCCTGCTATGTATGTTGCCATTCAAGCTGTTCTCTCACTCTATGCCAGTGGTCGTACAACTGGTCAGTAACACACTATGGACGACCCTAATTGGTCATAAAAAAATCAGTTTAGTTTGGTTATGCTTTTATGGACAGTCCTGATTGGTCATTTTGCAAATTGTTGGTTAGGTATTGTTTTGGACTCTGGAGATGGTGTGAGCCACNCGATTAGCACTTCATGAATTGAAAGATCTTAGCGTTTGAATCTTAAACTTCAAAAAAGAATAGTTTGAAGATTCAATCTAGGCCAGAGAGAATAAGATTAGAAAATAGAGTTAAGGAAAAACCTTGTAAAAACTTATTTTCTAATAAAAAGATAAAGTTGATTTGATGTTCTGTCTTAAAAGTTAAATCACATAGCTCTTGCGTTTTCAGTACGTTTTTTTCTTTTTTGTCATTTACTCTCATTTCATAATATCGTTGTTTTTAACCACTCTCCATCGACATATGTCCGGATCGGAATTTTTATATTGATATATATAAGGTTGTAATCTAAACCCTATTCTTTTTGAGTTTTATAAATTTTGAAATTTGTATTCGTCTCGGTAATTCCTGAACAAATATCATTAAAACTTTTAATTTAATTAGTGAACTTTTATTGGCCAAAGCAAAGATGGTCTACAACCATTCGATAAGCTCATTTTATATGGCACGTAAAAAAATTACTGAACCAGTCACTCCATTTTTTCCAACCAACTTGATTGTCCTTACAAATGATCATTTTGTGTCTTAAAAATCATTAATATCCAACGAAATCTTGTAAGGAAATGTGGACACCAAAACTTATATGGAAATTTATTTTCTAGTAATAAACTTTATGAAAATAATAATTTATGGAAAAAATAATAATTGGAAAGATGTCAAATATGTCTCCATGCTGGGGTGTGCGGGGGTCCATTTGAGATTGCTTGGGTTTCACCGCATCCTAAGTTTCTTATTTCTTGAGGTCTGTTCCATAACCCTTATTTTTCATTTTTAGTTTTAATCCTATCCCCCTGATTTTCAAAAACAAAATCACAATTTTCACTGCCATGCATATACACAAATACTCATTAAAAATTATTCAAAAAATAACTACTAGTACTACTTAACACTTTTTGTTGTTAACTAAAAAATTAAATTTGTAGCAAATGCATCCTTTGATACTAGATGCACATTTATAAACTTCGATTGGTATATTTTTTATTAAAAGGACGGTAAGAGAGTTAATACCAATAGTATAATAATATGAAATACAGAAGACGCACTCTCATACCAAATAATTACATCTCATGCTCATGCTTAATTATGTTGCTTCCCCACATCTGATCATCATTACACCATTTTCTCAATCTCCGCCCAGTATCTTTTCCCAGCAAATGCCCATGTCTCCCCTCATATTATTCGTTTAATTTTATTCTGTTATAAGTTTTTATAATCTTACTTTTTCTCTATGTTGAAAGTATCTTTCGGGATTGAGTATGATATTTGTGGTTCATTGATAGACATAACAGTCGACATATTTCTTCTGGAGTGGGGCAAAGGGTTCATAAGCACCCTGATAAGCACTCAAGAGTCGAGATAAATAAGAAAGTAATACATGGTTGAAAAAACTTAAAAAATAAATTCCTATACCTAATCTTACCTGCTAAACTTAAATATGTTTTTTTTTTGATGTAAATGTTACTTAAATACATATGTTACTAGTTGTTTCAAAATCATATATATGTTCTCGCACCCAAACAAATCATATTTAATGTGACTTATGAACGTCGTCACCATGCATAACAAGCCACACCGATCAAATTAAGCAGTATAGTTGTAACAAAGTTCAATGATCCATAATTTAGAAGCCCAAATCAGTAACGATTCTTCCGGCGACCCATAAATTTCGGTCGTGTTACCAAAAATAGGTGGACACGTGTCGTAACTCTCTTAGATATAGGCTCCAGCGAAAAACTAACGGCCACGATCTGTTTACAGTCGAGCGATATAAAGCAAAGCTCGTTTCCTTTTATTCAGAAATTTTGAACCCATTCAAAAGGTCGGGGCGTTTCAAGATCCAGTTTCTCGTTAAAGTCACCAGGTGATTATTATTTACCAATTTTCATTGTTTCTTGGTAACGATTTCAATTTATTTACATGGACAACAACCAGAAAAGTTGATACGAGAATAATCAATCTACTAGAATCCATTTTCTTATAGTCTTGATTCATATACAGATAGAAATTGAACAATGGCGGACGGTGAAGACATTCAACCACTTGTTTGTGATAATGGCACTGGAATGGTTAAGGTAATTTTTCTCTCTAAATGCTATGTCACACGTACGAGACTATGCTACAAAATACTCAATTGAAATCTCTCTCTCTCTCTCTCTCTCCGGTACGGTTTAGGCTGGATTCGCGGGTGACGATGCGCCAAGAGCGGTTTTCCCGAGCATTGTAGGCCGTCCACGCCACACGGGTGTGATGGTTGGGATGGGACAAAAGGATGCTTATGTTGGAGACGAGGCTCAGTCAAAACGTGGTATCTTGACTCTCAAGTACCCAATTGAGCATGGAATTGTTAACAATTGGGATGACATGGAGAAGATTTGGCATCACACTTTCTACAATGAGCTTCGTGTTGCCCCTGAAGAACACCCGGTTCTCTTAACCGAAGCTCCTCTCAACCCAAAAGCTAACCGTGAGAAGATGACTCAGATCATGTTTGAGACGTTCAACACTCCTGCTATGTATGTTGCCATTCAAGCTGTTCTCTCACTCTATGCCAGTGGTCGTACAACTGGTCAGTAACACACTATGGACGACCCTAATTGGTCATAAAAAAATCAGTTTAGTTTGGTTATGCTTTTATGGACAGTCCTGATTGGTCATTTTGCAAATTGTTGGTTAGGTATTGTTTTGGACTCTGGAGATGGTGTGAGCCACACGGTACCTATCTACGAGGGTTACGCTCTTCCACACGCAATCCTACGTCTTGACCTAGCTGGTCGTGACCTCACAGACCACCTCATGAAAATCCTGACAGAGCGTGGCTACTCTTTCACCACAACTGCTGAGCGTGAAATCGTCAGAGACATGAAAGAGAAGCTCTCTTACATTGCTCTAGACTACGAGCAAGAGCTAGAGACATCCAAGACAAGCTCGTCCGTGGAGAAAAGCTTCGAGCTTCCCGACGGACAAGTGATAACCATTGGAGCAGAGAGGTTCCGTTGCCCTGAAGTTCTGTTCCAGCCGTCAATGATCGGGATGGAAAATCCAGGAATCCATGAAACCACATATAACTCTATCATGAAATGTGATGTGGATATTAGGAAAGATTTGTATGGAAACATTGTGCTAAGTGGTGGAACAACAATGTTTGGTGGGATTGGTGATAGAATGAGCAAAGAGATTACGGCTTTGGCTCCGAGTAGTATGAAGATTAAGGTCGTGGCTCCACCTGAGAGGAAGTACAGTGTATGGATCGGTGGCTCTATATTGGCTTCACTCAGCACTTTCCAGCAGGTGANCTTGTAAGGAAATGTGGACACCAAAACTTATATGGAAATTTATTTTCTAGTAATAAACTTTATGAAAATAATAATTTATGGAAAAAATAATAATTGGAAAGATGTCAAATATGTCTCCATGCTGGGGTGTGCGGGGGTCCATTTGAGATTGCTTGGGTTNGAAGACATCATCTTAAATAACATCTTATTATAATCCATAATTTTTTATTTGGTCTTTGATATACTCATTTTGTTATGTGTTTGAAAATATGACAGATGTGGATTGCAAAAGCAGAGTACGATGAATCTGGACCATCAATTGTGCATAGGAAGTGCTTCTAATCACAATTCATNCTGTTCCATAACCCTTATTTTTCATTTTTAGTTTTAATCCTATCCCCCTGATTTTCAAAAACAAAATCACAATTTTCACTGCCATGCATATACACAAATACTCATTAAAAATTATTCAAAAAATAACTACTAGTACTACTTAACACTTTTTGTTGTTAACTAAAAAATTAAATTTGTAGCAAATGCATCCTTTGATACTAGATGCACATTTATAAACTTCGATTGGTATATTTTTTATTAAAAGGACGGTAAGAGAGTTAATACCAATAGTATAATAATATGAAATACAGAAGACGCACTCTCATACCAAATAATTACATCTCATGCTCATGCTTAATTATGTTGCTTCCCCACATCTGATCATCATTACACCATTTTCTCAATCTCCGCCCAGTATCTTTTCCCAGCAAATGCCCATGTCTCCCCTCATATTATTCGTTTAATTTTATTCTGTTATAAGTTTTTATAATCTTACTTTTTCTCTATGTTGAAAGTATCTTTCGGGATTGAGTATGATATTTGTGGTTCATTGATAGACATAACAGTCGACATATTTCTTCTGGAGTGGGGCAAAGGGTTCATAAGCACCCTGATAAGCACTCAAGAGTCGAGATAAATAAGAAAGTAATACATGGTTGAAAAAACTTAAAAAATAAATTCCTATACCTAATCTTACCTGCTAAACTTAAATATGTTTTTTTTTTGATGTAAATGTTACTTAAATACATATGTTACTAGTTGTTTCAAAATCATATATATGTTCTCGCACCCAAACAAATCATATTTAATGTGACTTATGAACGTCGTCACCATGCATAACAAGCCACACCGATCAAATTAAGCAGTATAGTTGTAACAAAGTTCAATGATCCATAATTTAGAAGCCCAAATCAGTAACGATTCTTCCGGCGACCCATAAATTTCGGTCGTGTTACCAAAAATAGGTGGACACGTGTCGTAACTCTCTTAGATATAGGCTCCAGCGAAAAACTAACGGCCACGATCTGTTTACAGTCGAGCGATATAAAGCAAAGCTCGTTTCCTTTTATTCAGAAATTTTGAACCCATTCAAAAGGTCGGGGCGTTTCAAGATCCAGTTTCTCGTTAAAGTCACCAGGTGATTATTATTTACCAATTTTCATTGTTTCTTGGTAACGATTTCAATTTATTTACATGGACAACAACCAGAAAAGTTGATACGAGAATAATCAATCTACTAGAATCCATTTTCTTATAGTCTTGATTCATATACAGATAGAAATTGAACAATGGCGGACGGTGAAGACATTCAACCACTTGTTTGTGATAATGGCACTGGAATGGTTAAGGTAATTTTTCTCTCTAAATGCTATGTCACACGTACGAGACTATGCTACAAAATACTCAATTGAAATCTCTCTCTCTCTCTCTCTCTCCGGTACGGTTTAGGCTGGATTCGCGGGTGACGATGCGCCAAGAGCGGTTTTCCCGAGCATTGTAGGCCGTCCACGCCACACGGGTGTGATGGTTGGGATGGGACAAAAGGATGCTTATGTTGGAGACGAGGCTCAGTCAAAACGTGGTATCTTGACTCTCAAGTACCCAATTGAGCATGGAATTGTTAACAATTGGGATGACATGGAGAAGATTTGGCATCACACTTTCTACAATGAGCTTCGTGTTGCCCCTGAAGAACACCCGGTTCTCTTAACCGAAGCTCCTCTCAACCCAAAAGCTAACCGTGAGAAGATGACTCAGATCATGTTTGAGACGTTCAACACTCCTGCTATGTATGTTGCCATTCAAGCTGTTCTCTCACTCTATGCCAGTGGTCGTACAACTGGTCAGTAACACACTATGGACGACCCTAATTGGTCATAAAAAAATCAGTTTAGTTTGGTTATGCTTTTATGGACAGTCCTGATTGGTCATTTTGCAAATTGTTGGTTAGGTATTGTTTTGGACTCTGGAGATGGTGTGAGCCACACGGTACCTATCTACGAGGGTTACGCTCTTCCACACGCAATCCTACGTCTTGATCTAGCTGGTCGTGACCTCACAGACCACCTCATGAAAATCCTGACAGAGCGTGGCTACTCTTTCACCACAACTGCTGAGCGTGAAATCGTCAGAGACATGAAAGAGAAGCTCTCTTACATTGCTCTAGACTACGAGCAAGAGCTAGAGACATCCAAGACAAGCTCGTCCGTGGAGAAAAGCTTCGAGCTTCCCGACGGACAAGTGATAACCATTGGAGCAGAGAGGTTCCGTTGCCCTGAAGTTCTGTTCCAGCCGTCAATGATCGGGATGGAAAATCCAGGAATCCATGAAACCACATATAACTCTATCATGAAATGTGATGTGGATATTAGGAAAGATTTGTATGGAAACATTGTGCTAAGTGGTGGAACAACAATGTTTGGTGGGATTGGTGATAGAATGAGCAAAGAGATTACGGCTTTGGCTCCGAGTAGTATGAAGATTAAGGTCGTGGCTCCACCTGAGAGGAAGTACAGTGTATGGATCGGTGGCTCTATATTGGCTTCACTCAGCACTTTCCAGCAGGTGAAGACATCATCTTAAATAACATCTTATTATAATCCATAATTTTTTATTTGGTCTTTGATATACTCATTTTGTTATGTGTTTGAAAATATGACAGATGTGGATTGCAAAAGCAGAGTACGATGAATCTGGACCATCAATTGTGCATAGGAAGTGCTTCTAATCACAATTCATGGAATCACCAAATTTGAGTATTTTTTTTGCATTTTTTTCCAACATATTTCTTCACTCAAATTGTTTCTTTGTAATTTTTATTTGAAGCAACTAAACTCAAAGAAAAAGCACTAAAAAGAGTTATTAATTATGCATACCAATACAAGACACATTGGTTTTTTTTTTTTTGTTTTTTTGAATAGTCTCTCTATGTTAATTTTTCAACTAAGCATACTCTTGCTTCCGTAACCTTTCACTCCCATTGTATTATAAACAAATTAATTTAATTATAAGATTTGTTATTTAAACTAATAAAATTGGCGTAATAATAGAATAGGATGGTTTAGCTAAATTCTAATTTCGGTTCAACCGAACCGAATTCAAAAACCCAGAAACAGAATAATTTCCCCTCAATCTCTCCCATCTTCAAAAGACTACTTTTTTTTTTTGTTTCTTCTCTTTTCTCGAGATTGTTGCCTTTTTTGCAATCTCATTGCTCTCTCATTGGGTGAAGAATACAAATCCCAATCCCTAATTCGTATGTCAGATTCTGTGCCCGGAGATTTTCCTCCCGATCCACTTCTCGCTTCCGGAGCCTTCATTTCCTCCTCCGCCGGTGACGGAACCCTAGGTAATAGTGCGAAGCGGCGATCGGTTCAGGGAGGAATCGGAGTTTCTGGTTCGGGAGAGAGCGTACGCATTGGGATGGCTAACGGTACGGATCAGATGAATCCATCGCTGGATAGTTCGGGTCAACAGGCGGAGTCTAAGTCGCGGAAACGTGCGGCGCCTGGAGATAATTGGTTGCCTTCTGGTTGGAGAGTTGAAGATAAGGTTCGAACCTCTGGTGCTACAGCTGGTTCGGTTGATAAGGTTAGTAATAAAAAAGTCTCAGCTTTACTCTCCTTTCTCTATTTGGTTTGAGCTGTGTTGTTGCTTGGAATTTATAGATTGTGGGATTCTTTTGATTGATGTTGTTCTCTTTGGTTTAGCATTTGGATTCATCGCTGCAAAAATGTTATTTAGATCAATTCATGTGGTTCTTAATCGTATGGAACTATGTATTAGATTCAGTGAATAAAAATCTTGCCTTTAAGTAGTGTCAGTGTAATGTTCTTGTGAAATGATGTTGTTGGTTCTAATCATACGCTTTATCAGTGTGATTAAAGTTAGTTTGCCTTATCTGGTGGATTTCAATGGTTTGGTTTGGTNGTTTCTCGTTAAAGTCACCAGGTGATTATTATTTACCAATTTTCATTGTTTCTTGGTAACGATTTCAATTTATTTACATGGACAACAACCAGAAAAGTTGATACGAGAATAATCAATCTACTAGAATCCATTTTCTTATAGTCTTGATTCATATACAGATAGAAATTGAACAATGGCGGACGGTGAAGACATTCAACCACTTGTTTGTGATAATGGCACTGGAATGGTTAAGGTAATTTTTCTCTCTAAATGCTATGTCACACGTACGAGACTATGCTACAAAATACTCAATTGAAATCTCTCTCTCTCTCTCTCTCTCCGGTACGGTTTAGGCTGGATTCGCGGGTGACGATGCGCCAAGAGCGGTTTTCCCGAGCATTGTAGGCCGTCCACGCCACACGGGTGTGATGGTTGGGATGGGACAAAAGGATGCTTATGTTGGAGACGAGGCTCAGTCAAAACGTGGTATCTTGACTCTCAAGTACCCAATTGAGCATGGAATTGTTAACAATTGGGATGACATGGAGAAGATTTGGCATCACACTTTCTACAATGAGCTTCGTGTTGCCCCTGAAGAACACCCGGTTCTCTTAACCGAAGCTCCTCTCAACCCAAAAGCTAACCGTGAGAAGATGACTCAGATCATGTTTGAGACGTTCAACACTCCTGCTATGTATGTTGCCATTCAAGCTGTTCTCTCACTCTATGCCAGTGGTCGTACAACTGGTCAGTAACACACTATGGACGACCCTAATTGGTCATAAAAAAATCAGTTTAGTTTGGTTATGCTTTTATGGACAGTCCTGATTGGTCATTTTGCAAATTGTTGGTTAGGTATTGTTTTGGACTCTGGAGATGGTGTGAGCCACACGGTACCTATCTACGAGGGTTACGCTCTTCCACACGCAATCCTACGTCTTGATCTAGCTGGTCGTGACCTCACAGACCACCTCATGAAAATCCTGACAGAGCGTGGCTACTCTTTCACCACAACTGCTGAGCGTGAAATCGTCAGAGACATGAAAGAGAAGCTCTCTTACATTGCTCTAGACTACGAGCAAGAGCTAGAGACATCCAAGACAAGCTCGTCCGTGGAGAAAAGCTTCGAGCTTCCCGACGGACAAGTGATAACCATTGGAGCAGAGAGGTTCCGTTGCCCTGAAGTTCTGTTCCAGCCGTCAATGATCGGGATGGAAAATCCAGGAATCCATGAAACCACATATAACTCTATCATGAAATGTGATGTGGATATTAGGAAAGATTTGTATGGAAACATTGTGCTAAGTGGTGGAACAACAATGTTTGGTGGGATTGGTGATAGAATGAGCAAAGAGATTACGGCTTTGGCTCCGAGTAGTATGAAGATTAAGGTCGTGGCTCCACCTGAGAGGAAGTACAGTGTATGGATCGGTGGCTCTATATTGGCTTCACTCAGCACTTTCCAGCAGGTGAAGACATCATCTTAAATAACATCTTATTATAATCCATAATTTTTTATTTGGTCTTTGATATACTCATTTTGTTATGTGTTTGAAAATATGACAGATGTGGATTGCAAAAGCAGAGTACGATGAATCTGGACCATCAATTGTGCATAGGAAGTGCTTCTAATCACAATTCATGGAATCACCAAATTTGAGTATTTTTTTTGCATTTTTTTCCAACATATTTCTTCACTCAAATTGTTTCTTTGTAATTTTTATTTGAAGCAACTAAACTCAAAGAAAAAGCACTAAAAAGAGTTATTAATTATGCATACCAATACAAGACACATTGGTTTTTTTTTTTTTGTTTTTTTGAATAGTCTCTCTATGTTAATTTTTCAACTAAGCATACTCTTGCTTCCGTAACCTTTCACTCCCATTGTATTATAAACAAATTAATTTAATTATAAGATTTGTTATTTAAACTAATAAAATTGGCGTAATAATAGAATAGGATGGTTTAGCTAAATTCTAATTTCGGTTCAACCGAACCGAATTCAAAAACCCAGAAACAGAATAATTTCCCCTCAATCTCTCCCATCTTCAAAAGACTACTTTTTTTTTTTGTTTCTTCTCTTTTCTCGAGATTGTTGCCTTTTTTGCAATCTCATTGCTCTCTCATTGGGTGAAGAATACAAATCCCAATCCCTAATTCGTATGTCAGATTCTGTGCCCGGAGATTTTCCTCCCGATCCACTTCTCGCTTCCGGAGCCTTCATTTCCTCCTCCGCCGGTGACGGAACCCTAGGTAATAGTGCGAAGCGGCGATCGGTTCAGGGAGGAATCGGAGTTTCTGGTTCGGGAGAGAGCGTACGCATTGGGATGGCTAACGGTACGGATCAGATGAATCCATCGCTGGATAGTTCGGGTCAACAGGCGGAGTCTAAGTCGCGGAAACGTGCGGCGCCTGGAGATAATTGGTTGCCTTCTGGTTGGAGAGTTGAAGATAAGGTTCGAACCTCTGGTGCTACAGCTGGTTCGGTTGATAAGGTTAGTAATAAAAAAGTCTCAGCTTTACTCTCCTTTCTCTATTTGGTTTGAGCTGTGTTGTTGCTTGGAATTTATAGATTGTGGGATTCTTTTGATTGATGTTGTTCTCTTTGGTTTAGCATTTGGATTCATCGCTGCAAAAATGTTATTTAGATCAATTCATGTGGTTCTTAATCGTATGGAACTATGTATTAGATTCAGTGAATAAAAATCTTGCCTTTAAGTAGTGTCAGTGTAATGTTCTTGTGAAATGATGTTGTTGGTTCTAATCATACGCTTTATCAGTGTGATTAAAGTTAGTTTGCCTTATCTGGTGGATTTCAATGGTTTGGTTTGGTACTTATTGTGATTGAAGAGATGAAGTTTTGATGATTTCTTATACTCTGATGCTAATATGTCATGTCAAGTGTAATGTTGTAGTGAAATGATGTGGTTGGTTCTGCTTAGTTTTGTTAATGTTCATACACATTATCATTGTGATTAATGTTAGTTTGCCTTACTGGTGGATTTAAATGGTTTGGTTGGTTTATATTGTGATTGAAAGATGAAGTTTTGGTGGTTTCTTATTATACCCTGATGTTAATATGACATGTTTAGATATTGATAGGTAGACTTATAGACATTGTCTTATCCGGGTTTTGCAGTACTATTACGAACCAAATACAGGCCGTAAGTTTCGGTCCAGGACTGAGGTACTCTACTACTTAGAACATGGAACCTCTAAGAAAGGCGCCAAGAAAGCAGAGAATACAGATTTCCATTCAGACGTGAGTTAACTTGTTTAAAAGTTTAAACCTTTTTACTGCCTGTTTCAAAGCCGTGATACGTATTGAATCTTGTGTGTTTGCAGCATTTTGAAGGCCAGGGAAGTATCAATAGAGCCAGCAGAAAAGCTAAAGAGCCTCCAGCACCACCCCCGCCATTGGACTTTGATTTTAAGAATCCACCAGAGAAGGTAAGCTGGTCAATGGGAAACACCAGAGAAGAAGCTTGGACACCTATTATTGGGGACGTCAAGGTTCAAGACTCAGTGAGACAAAATTGGAGCACTGCGTTTTACCTTTATCACAAACCGGAACCCAAGCAAACTGTCGTTGTGAAGACTATGACTACATTGTGGGAGAAATTTGGGTAGTTGCATCAACTGAAAGATAAATAGATGCTTGTTTAGTAGTCTTCATTCATCAACTTATGTGTACTACAATTCTTTTTAGTTCTTTTAGGAAGAATATGATAATGGGATATGGCCATTTGCTTTTTTGACTGATGAGTGATGAATATGAAGACGTGTCGTACCTAGAGAAAACTTAATCGGACATTTTGATATGGAGCATTATTTTTCTTCTGATCCAAAGTTTTTTAAAACTTGTGTTTAGGAAAATATCGTACCTTTCACAACGTTCATGTCCTCTTCTCAAGAACTAATGAAAGGCATGGCGAATTGGCGTGGCAATGCAAAATAACATAATACTTGAAAAATAGATTAAAATGCTTGAAAGGCATGAAGCGTCTGTAGTCCAACGGTTAGGATAATTGCCTTCCAAGCAATAGACCCGGGTTCGACTCCCGGCAGACGCATTGATTTTTTTTTTAACCACTCAAACGGTGTTCATTCAAAGTTGACGGATCAGATCTTTTTCCAGTTGGTCAAAAGCAAAATAGAGATTTCAACGTTGCTTTTAAGTTTGTAACTATTTTGAGCCCAATTTATTATCTGCAATAAATTATTGAAAAGGCTATTGGAGTTCTCCCATCATCTAAATTTAGTAATTCTTGGACTTCTAACCTTCTCTTCTCTGTATACAAGAGGCTTCCGTTTTAGTCTTGTGCCCCAAGGTTTTAAATAAAAAGTGAAAAGGATTGGTTTTTAAGTTTTTGTTGGTTTTCGATTATATATTGCCCTCTCTGTTTCACACAATTTACAGTATTGCCACTGCTGAGTCTACTCACTCGACGCTCTGTCTCTTCAAAAGCAAATTTGGGAGAGAAAACTACATAACACGCTATTTTTGTGACCGACTCCACCAAGCAGAATAACACAGGAAAACAAACAAAATAAGGTCTCTGCTTTTTTATTTACTATGATTTCGACTCTCATTTTTTTTTTTGGGGAATTTGAATCGTCTAAAAGCCTGACTTTGCTTGCAAGAGTTTTTTTTTCTTCAGAAAAAAAAGTTTTGGTTCTCCATCCGTACACGTAACAAATCTCTTATTTCTGTGTTTTCTTCAATTTCTAGCATCTGGGTGTTATAAAGAAGTGATTTTTCACTAATATTAGCCATGAACTAGTCTCCTTTCTGATTTTTTTTTTTTTTCTAATAAAACCCAGAAAAAAAGAGTGGGTTTTTTTCCTGTGTTCTTCACATCAAGTTACATTTTTTTTTTGTATCCTACTTCGATTTTAAGTTTCTGTATGTTACATAAGAACTTGACCTTTATTTAACTGTGAATCATACATTTCTCTCTGTTTTTTTTGCTTCCTGATAAAAACCCAAAAAGGTGGTGTCTTTCTCCTTTGTGAGGATCTTTTCTGTATCATGTTTCCTGTGTTTGATTATGGTTTGTGGAGATAAGATCTCATTTGATAATCTTCTTTGTTGCAGCTTTAAGATGGAGAAGAATCAACAAACGCAGAAATTTCCGGTTGAAGATTCAAACAAGGACTGTTCTGAAGATAAATTTGTGTGGCCATGGGTTGGTCTTGTAGCCAACATACCAACGGAGGTTGAACCATCTGGTCGGAGAGTAGGGAAAAGCGGTTCAACGTTGCGTGACGAGCTGACTGTGAAAGGGTTTAATCCAACAAGAGTTCAACCCATTTGGGATTTCAAGGGACATTCTGGTTATGATTTGGTTGAATTCGCTAAAGATTTTAAAGGATTTGAATGCGCCATGAAGTTTGAAAGGAGTTTTCAGTCAGACCGTCATGGGAAGAGAGATTGGGATAAAGGTGAAAGCTTGTTTCAGAGTTTTATAGTGTTTTGATTTCATAGTTGTATTTGATTGGTTTCTTGACAATGAGTTCTCTTTCTTTGATAAAAAAAGGTATTCGCTTTAGAGATGATAAGCTTTATGGATGGGTTGCGAGAGAGGAAGATTATAATCGAAGTGATATTGTTGGAAAGAATGTTAAGAAGAAGAGAGATCTGAAAAGTATCTCGCAGCTTCAGGAAGAAGACGAGAGGAAAATGGTTCACCTCGTTGAGAGCATGTCTGAGTCCATTAAGATGAAGAAGAAATGTAAGGAAGAGCTTGAGCAGAAAGTTGATGAGACAACCCGTTGTTTGGAGAGTTTGGAATTGCATAACGTTCTTTTGAACAAAACCTACCAAGAAGGTAAAAGAACATCTCCTTTAAGCTTTTAAAACATTAATCTGTTTGTGTTTTCTTGCTGAGTGCATTTTGGTTTGTTTGTGTGTCTTATTGATATGAGAAGGGATTGAGAAGATGCAAACGAGTATGCAAGGTTTGTATGATCAGATTCTGGGAGGACATCAGAAGTCTATGGCAGAGCTAGAGGCAAAGAGGGAGATGCTGGAGGAGCGTGCAAAACAGATCGAGCAACGTGCATACATAAACGAAGAAGAGATGAGGAGATCCAGACTCGAAACAGAACTGGTGATTATGCATTCTTGTAGATTAGAACGAAATGATCACAAAGACACTTATCTGTCACCTTTTTGTCGTTGTTGTAGAATCAAAAGGCTATGTGGGAGCAGAATGAAGCGAATGAGGAAGCTATGAAACTTGCAAAAAAGCACCAGGTAGTTGTTTAGATGGACTGTATTATATTCATGAACAAGTAACAACTAAGCCTCCATGTTCAAATTTTGGGTCTCTCAAACATAATTTTTTTGCAGAAAGAGAAGGAGAAGCTTCATCAAAGGATAATGGAAATGGAAGCAAAGCTAAATGAAACGCAAGAGCTGGAGTTGGAGATAGAGAAGCTGAAAGGTACGACCAATGTAATGAAGCATATGGTGGGGAGTGATGGAGATGGAGATATTGTGGAGAACATTGCCAAAACTAAGATTGAGCTTGAGGCTCGAGAAACAGCTCTCCATGAGAAAATGATGGCTCTGACACAAAAAGAGCGTGCGACCAACGATGAGTATCAAGAAGCTCGTAAAGAGATGATACAGGTGCCAAAACCTTCTAAATCTCTATGTTCCAAAGTCTTTGGCTTGCTCTTTTAACTAGTGGTATTACTTTGATGAGCAGCTGTGGAATGCGAATGAAGAATTGATGAAGGGAGAGAAGATAAGAGTGAAAAGAATGGGGCAATTAAACCCTGAACCGTTCTTACCTGCTGTGATGAAGAAATTTAAAGTTCCAAGATCAAGAGCAGAGATTAAGGCTATGCAGTTGTGTTCAGTGTGGGAAGCAAACATAGGAGATGTGCAATGGAGTCCATTTAAAATCGAAGATTCTGATGGAACAGCAAAGGTTTGAACTTTAACTTAGGACTCAACTTTCAAATCTCAAAAAAGATATTTCTTTTTACATATTATCTCAAGAATCCAAATGTGAAATGCAGAGAGTGGTGGACAAAAACGATGAGAAGCTTCGAAAGCTGAAGAGCAAGTACGGTGAAGAAGTTCATAATGAAGTGGTAAGAGCAAAACTAGAGATTGAGGAACACAACGCCAGTGGCGGCTATGTGATTGTGGAGCTTTGGAACTATGAGGAAAACCGAAAGGCAACGATGGGGGAAGTAACAGACGTGATTTTGAAGATAAGGTCGAGTCTTGCTGCTATGAAGAACAAGCGAAAGAGGCCTTGAGGTCTTAATTCAAGTAACAACTGTGACCGAGCCTTAGGAAATGACCTCTCTTTTTGTTTAATCTATCAGTTTGAATTAGGTTTGCTATTTTGCTACTACTATAAAACTGTGCTTGGTTTTCAAACTTGTTGAACCGAATTGGATTTGTTTCTTCAATGGTTTAAATCCAGAAACAACTTATGAATGTGTCATTGTGTTGTTTGATTTGATTAATCGAGTCTTAACATATAAACAAGGGCAAAGTATGGTATGATTAATCGATCCCTTTTGTTAATAGACTAGAATATTAAATAGACATCATCAAGCAAAAAGCGTCTGTAGTCCAACGGTTAGGATAATTGCCTTCCAAGCAATAGACCCGGGTTCGACTCCCGGCAGACGCACATCTTTTTGCAGAAATCGTTGTTTACAAAACGGTGTGGTTTCAATATATAACCCGCCAAAAACCGAATCACCGCTTTAAAGGGCATTCTCGTCTAATCACATAATTTTTATCCATTAATCACAGAAACGTACTAATGTAGTATGTTGCGTGCACGCGCCGAACCGTAACGTGTGGCCACAAACTCACTCGGCACAACCGTCTCCGACCACACGCTTTGTCTCTTTGTCTTTTCAATTTTTGATTCCGGCGAATCAGAAGAACAGAAAATATTTTGGTTTTGTTTGTGGTTCATCATGGCGGGGACTTGCACTTCGATTAGGCCTCGGCTCATTGGTTCTTCTTCGATTGTTGAGCTTTCCAGGTTGATTAATCGAGCTGGTGTTCCTTTCTCTGTTCGGATCTCTACTAGAACTCGTGGCCACGGTGGTGGTTTAACCGCACCTACCTCTCGTGAGGAAGGTCCTTCTTGTATCTTCGTTGGTCCGATTGATTCAGCTCGCAAAGAAACGCTTGAAGCTCTTTATCGCCAAGTACGCCTACTAAAAAAAATTGTTTTTGGCTCTTTGAATTCGTCTCTGTGATTGAGTGTGTGTGTGTGTGTGTGTATTACTCTCAGAAATTGATAATATCATGTTTTTGCTCCTAAAATTTGCTTCTTTTGAACCTGTGAGTGAGTCTGTGAAAGTACTCAGTTCTTGAATTCTTAAATCTTAAGTGAATCCTATGAAATTTATGAATTGTGATGAATTTTTCGAGTATGGTCATTTTGATTGATCTTTTTGGCTTAAAAATCTATGGATATTGAAGTCTTCTTGATTTATACTGTGTATAGGCTAAGGATGCGTACTACAATGGCAAGCCTTTGATAGTTGATGACATGTTTGACCGAGTAGAGGTATGCTATCTGTTAGTATATGCTTCTTATGTATCTACTTAAGGTTAATATAGTTTGTAGCTAAGTGATGTTGGACTTGCTTTCTGCAACTGTTGCAGCTAAAGTTGCGGTGGTATGGTTCGAAATCTGTAGTCAAGTACCCTCGGTGCAGCCTCTTGCGGCAGTCAACATATGCTGATGCAGAGGTACAATGNAGGTGAAAGCTTGTTTCAGAGTTTTATAGTGTTTTGATTTCATAGTTGTATTTGATTGGTTTCTTGACAATGAGTTCTCTTTCTTTGATAAAAAAAGGTATTCGCTTTAGAGATGATAAGCTTTATGGATGGGTTGCGAGAGAGGAAGATTATAATCGAAGTGATATTGTTGGAAAGAATGTTAAGAAGAAGAGAGATCTGAAAAGTATCTCGCAGCTTCAGGAAGAAGACGAGAGGAAAATGGTTCACCTCGTTGAGAGCATGTCTGAGTCCATTAAGATGAAGAAGAAATGTAAGGAAGAGCTTGAGCAGAAAGTTGATGAGACAACCCGTTGTTTGGAGAGTTTGGAATTGCATAACGTTCTTTTGAACAAAACCTACCAAGAAGGTAAAAGAACATCTCCTTTAAGCTTTTAAAACATTAATCTGTTTGTGTTTTCTTGCTGAGTGCATTTTGGTTTGTTTGTGTGTCTTATTGATATGAGAAGGGATTGAGAAGATGCAAACGAGTATGCAAGGTTTGTATGATCAGATTCTGGGAGGACATCAGAAGTCTATGGCAGAGCTAGAGGCAAAGAGGGAGATGCTGGAGGAGCGTGCAAAACAGATCGAGCAACGTGCATACATAAACGAAGAAGAGATGAGGAGATCCAGACTCGAAACAGAACTGGTGATTATGCATTCTTGTAGATTAGAACGAAATGATCACAAAGACACTTATCTGTCACCTTTTTGTCGTTGTTGTAGAATCAAAAGGCTATGTGGGAGCAGAATGAAGCGAATGAGGAAGCTATGAAACTTGCAAAAAAGCACCAGGTAGTTGTTTAGATGGACTGTATTATATTCATGAACAAGTAACAACTAAGCCTCCATGTTCAAATTTTGGGTCTCTCAAACATAATTTTTTTGCAGAAAGAGAAGGAGAAGCTTCATCAAAGGATAATGGAAATGGAAGCAAAGCTAAATGAAACGCAAGAGCTGGAGTTGGAGATAGAGAAGCTGAAAGGTACGACCAATGTAATGAAGCATATGGTGGGGAGTGATGGAGATGGAGATATTGTGGAGAACATTGCCAAAACTAAGATTGAGCTTGAGGCTCGAGAAACAGCTCTCCATGAGAAAATGATGGCTCTGACACAAAAAGAGCGTGCGACCAACGATGAGTATCAAGAAGCTCGTAAAGAGATGATACAGGTGCCAAAACCTTCTAAATCTCTATGTTCCAAAGTCTTTGGCTTGCTCTTTTAACTAGTGGTATTACTTTGATGAGCAGCTGTGGAATGCGAATGAAGAATTGATGAAGGGAGAGAAGATAAGAGTGAAAAGAATGGGGCAATTAAACCCTGAACCGTTCTTACCTGCTGTGATGAAGAAATTTAAAGTTCCAAGATCAAGAGCAGAGATTAAGGCTATGCAGTTGTGTTCAGTGTGGGAAGCAAACATAGGAGATGTGCAATGGAGTCCATTTAAAATCGAAGATTCTGATGGAACAGCAAAGGTTTGAACTTTAACTTAGGACTCAACTTTCAAATCTCAAAAAAGATATTTCTTTTTACATATTATCTCAAGAATCCAAATGTGAAATGCAGAGAGTGGTGGACAAAAACGATGAGAAGCTTCGAAAGCTGAAGAGCAAGTACGGTGAAGAAGTTCATAATGAAGTGGTAAGAGCAAAACTAGAGATTGAGGAACACAACGCCAGTGGCGGCTATGTGATTGTGGAGCTTTGGAACTATGAGGAAAACCGAAAGGCAACGATGGGGGAAGTAACAGACGTGATTTTGAAGATAAGGTCGAGTCTTGCTGCTATGAAGAACAAGCGAAAGAGGCCTTGAGGTCTTAATTCAAGTAACAACTGTGACCGAGCCTTAGGAAATGACCTCTCTTTTTGTTTAATCTATCAGTTTGAATTAGGTTTGCTATTTTGCTACTACTATAAAACTGTGCTTGGTTTTCAAACTTGTTGAACCGAATTGGATTTGTTTCTTCAATGGTTTAAATCCAGAAACAACTTATGAATGTGTCATTGTGTTGTTTGATTTGATTAATCGAGTCTTAACATATAAACAAGGGCAAAGTATGGTATGATTAATCGATCCCTTTTGTTAATAGACTAGAATATTAAATAGACATCATCAAGCAAAAAGCGTCTGTAGTCCAACGGTTAGGATAATTGCCTTCCAAGCAATAGACCCGGGTTCGACTCCCGGCAGACGCACATCTTTTTGCAGAAATCGTTGTTTACAAAACGGTGTGGTTTCAATATATAACCCGCCAAAAACCGAATCACCGCTTTAAAGGGCATTCTCGTCTAATCACATAATTTTTATCCATTAATCACAGAAACGTACTAATGTAGTATGTTGCGTGCACGCGCCGAACCGTAACGTGTGGCCACAAANCAGTGGCGGCTATGTGATTGTGGAGCTTTGGAACTATGAGGAAAACCGAAAGGCAACGATGGGGGAAGTAACAGACGTGATTTTGAAGATAAGGTCGAGTCTTGCTGCTATGAAGAACAAGCGAAAGAGGCCTTGAGGTCTTAATTCAAGTAACAACTGTGACCGAGCCTTAGGAAATGACCTCTCTTTTTGTTTAATCTATCAGTTTGAATTAGGTTTGCTATTTTGCTACTACTATAAAACTGTGCTTGGTTTTCAAACTTGTTGAACCGAATTGGATTTGTTTCTTCAATGGTTTAAATCCAGAAACAACTTATGAATGTGTCATTGTGTTGTTTGATTTGATTAATCGAGTCTTAACATATAAACAAGGGCAAAGTATGGTATGATTAATCGATCCCTTTTGTTAATAGACTAGAATATTAAATAGACATCATCAAGCAAAAAGCGTCTGTAGTCCAACGGTTAGGATAATTGCCTTCCAAGCAATAGACCCGGGTTCGACTCCCGGCAGACGCACATCTTTTTGCAGAAATCGTTGTTTACAAAACGGTGTGGTTTCAATATATAACCCGCCAAAAACCGAATCACCGCTTTAAAGGGCATTCTCGTCTAATCACATAATTTTTATCCATTAATCACAGAAACGTACTAATGTAGTATGTTGCGTGCACGCGCCGAACCGTAACGTGTGGCCACAAACTCACTCGGCACAACCGTCTCCGACCACACGCTTTGTCTCTTTGTCTTTTCAATTTTTGATTCCGGCGAATCAGAAGAACAGAAAATATTTTGGTTTTGTTTGTGGTTCATCATGGCGGGGACTTGCACTTCGATTAGGCCTCGGCTCATTGGTTCTTCTTCGATTGTTGAGCTTTCCAGGTTGATTAATCGAGCTGGTGTTCCTTTCTCTGTTCGGATCTCTACTAGAACTCGTGGCCACGGTGGTGGTTTAACCGCACCTACCTCTCGTGAGGAAGGTCCTTCTTGTATCTTCGTTGGTCCGATTGATTCAGCTCGCAAAGAAACGCTTGAAGCTCTTTATCGCCAAGTACGCCTACTAAAAAAAATTGTTTTTGGCTCTTTGAATTCGTCTCTGTGATTGAGTGTGTGTGTGTGTGTGTGTATTACTCTCAGAAATTGATAATATCATGTTTTTGCTCCTAAAATTTGCTTCTTTTGAACCTGTGAGTGAGTCTGTGAAAGTACTCAGTTCTTGAATTCTTAAATCTTAAGTGAATCCTATGAAATTTATGAATTGTGATGAATTTTTCGAGTATGGTCATTTTGATTGATCTTTTTGGCTTAAAAATCTATGGATATTGAAGTCTTCTTGATTTATACTGTGTATAGGCTAAGGATGCGTACTACAATGGCAAGCCTTTGATAGTTGATGACATGTTTGACCGAGTAGAGGTATGCTATCTGTTAGTATATGCTTCTTATGTATCTACTTAAGGTTAATATAGTTTGTAGCTAAGTGATGTTGGACTTGCTTTCTGCAACTGTTGCAGCTAAAGTTGCGGTGGTATGGTTCGAAATCTGTTGTCAAGTACCCTCGGTGCAGCCTCTTGCGGCAGTCAACATATGCTGATGCAGAGGTACAATGCCGTTATTCTTGTTTCCAAATTATCATGTGTGAAATAGTTGGGGCTTGCAATTTTATCAATCCTTGAGATTTGGACTTGTTTACTGATAGCTTTACAAGGTCAGTTGTGTTCTCAAGGTAGGTAGTTGCTTGTGAGACATAAGATCCTTGCAATGATATAGTTCCCTGAATATTGCCTGAGTCTGAGATTCCGCTCGCATCTTGGTCAGTTTATGCATTGTTAAGTTTGTCTTGGTCAGTTTGTCTTTACCACTTGTCATAGAGGGGAAGACATTGCTTCACAGTTATAGGATCATTCTTTTGCTGGTGAACAATGTTTTTGTCAAGGGCTGATGTTGAGATAAATCCTTGTAGGACAGGATGATGCATCACAAGTTCTGCTGTTAGCTACCATATGGATCTTGATTTTCTTATTTGGTAGCTCGGCTTGCGTTTTACCCACGTTCTATGGCCTCGGCCTAGTCTATGGAGGAGATCCGTTTGACTCAGGGCTTGTCTATAGCGGCCAGTTGCCATCTTCTGTGCCTCTTTTGTCAAAGTTGAACGGCATCCTTCTCATTCTGCTAGGACCTGCTCTTGGATATCCGATTGCTTCTTCTGCAGGTACCAGAATACAAATAATCTGGTAATAGCTATAATTTGCTTCTTCTGAGATAAAGAATGTTGTCTGCAGTAAGGGTACTTAAAGGGTTATGGAGAAATGACTTAACGGCTCTAAGAGGAGACTGCCCAAATTGTGGGGAAGAGGTCAGATGATCTGACTCAGATCTTTGCTCGTAGTTCTTTTGCAGCAACTACAAGATCTTTGTGTCTTCAGTTCTTGTTACATTTGAGTTTGATGAATTTGTGTAGGTCTTTGCATTCGTGAGATCCGATCAATCAAACCGATCAGCTCACAAAGCCGACTGTCATGTTTGTGAGTGCACCCTGGAGTTCCGTACTAAAGTGGAGGTAAAATAACTATCTTTCCCTTATTTTGCTTCATTTGCAACTGCTTTTGCATTCACATTTAGAACGCCGATTGTTGTAGTTTGAATGTGAACCAATCACTGCCTTCCTCTGTAGCTAATAAATGTTGGGTTTTTTTCTTACTGCTTCAGAAATCTGCATCACCATTGGGTAGAAAATGGGTTTACGGCAGGATATACCTTGTTTCACGGCCAAGGAGAGATCGGCGTTCAAAATTTACATAATTCTGACAAAAGAAGAAAGATTTTTTTGGGAATGGTTTCTACTCAATTGTGTATTGTAAAAAGGGATACTAGAAAAGCTTTTGTAACATTCAAAAGATTCATAAAATTGTTACTATAACCTTTTGTCTCTTCAGATAGTTTACAAAAACAAAACCAAAAAAAAACAGAGATCCGTTCCAAAGTTCTGAGGTAATGGAGAACGAGCATTCGCTGCTGAGTAAAAAAAGAATGTTGCTCAGCTTTCTTTGTTCAGAAGTGTGCCAAGCTATAGACAAGAATCCATGCGAGCTGAAAACAGAACATGAAACATATTCTTCTGTTAAACCATAAACAAACAATTAGTGTTAAAGAAAAGAGTTTGTACTGTTAAGATGAAAAACAAACATACCAAAAAGAGAGTAAGTGACGCAAAGAGACCCTCTTGGAGTAAAGCTGCATGGCCTCCGAAATCTTCTTCATCAACCTTGAGAATCATTGCATAGTAACCGTAAACGATCCCTGAGGATATTGCCAAAAACCTGCAAAAAAACCCCATCATTAGTCCATCATATCACAAAGGTTTGCTAACCATGGAGGTATTAAAAGCAATGTGATCAAACAAGCTCTAAGGAACAACCCAACTACTCCTTCCCATATATGCTAATGAAACAGTTGCGACCTTAGTTGGTATAAGTGTTTTTAGAACGAAGACTTACAGAATGATCCAAATGCCACCAACAAGAGGAATAGAGCCCCATAACAATCCACAGATCAATCCAACCACTTGTCTAATCCAATGCAACACATCTCCCAATTGATCCTGCATCACCATCATCATCATCATCATCAACAACAAACCATAATCCAATTCATCATACATACCCAAACAAACAACTCAAAAAAAATTAGCAAGAGAGCTCAATTTCACAAATTGAAGTGTAAGATCGGATCAAGTATTTATTTTTCTTACTTGGTTCAGTAAGATCGACTATGAAGCTTAATTAATTACAATAAAGACTCAAATTTTCATTAAAAAAAAAAAAGAAGAAGAACAAGTGAACAAAAAAAAAGTCAAAAGGAGCTTCGAGATAGCCGGAGGAAGAAGGAGAGGTGTTGATTTGAAGTACCTTGTCCCAAGAAGCATCGGGATCGAACAATTTCGCTAACTTCGAGGGAGACAAGTGAACATTCTGGTAACTTTCTTGTTGTTGTTGCAGCTGATTCAGCTTGGCCGATTTCGATTCTCTCATCCTCGATTTTACAAACTTTGGATATCGAGAGAGAGAATCTGAAACCTTTGGACGACGACGAAGAAGAACTAAACAAATTAGGGTTCAGGAATTAGTAATAAGTGAACAAAAAGGTGGCTGAGTCGTGAGATTATAATTAAACTGTAAGTGCTCGTTCTTGTTTTTGGATCCAAGAGATTAATTCAGACTGTGATTTTATAAGATTGACAATAAAAAATATTTGGGATCCCATTGTTAACAAAAGAAAATTATAATGTAATTCCACTAACTGTAATTAATTACTATATAATTTAGCTTTTATGGAATTTTTGGATCTGATCCCTCAAAATATCGCAATTTATCATATGTTCCTTAAACAAGAATTTGTTTTGAATCAACTTTTGATTTTTTTTTTTTTTTTTTCCTGGAAAAATTTGACTGGTCAACTATGATTCATTTAGCTTAATGTTATTATTAATATAGTTTTTGGTTTGTATAAGTCGTCGTGTTGTAATTTTAATCTATAGTTACAAAATTATATACAACATTATTATGTGCAAAGAGCCTCGATTAAATAAGTTATCTTTTGATTGATATTCTCTAATTAAAATTACTTATAAGAATTTATAGTATAAGTCCTCCATATTTATAGAAACTACAGATCGAACCTATTTCTTGTTCTTTTGTTTAGTCTCCCTCCCTGTGGAAGCTTCTCCGAGACTTGTCTCTCTGAATTGAATTGATTGAAGAAGACGCTTGATCGAAAAATTCTCTGAGATTACTCAATAAGGGTTTTTTTCACAGCGATCCGTTTTTGAAAAATATGGGGAGTCCAAAGAAGAACGAGAACAAGGGCTTCTTCGCCGCCATGACTTCTGGCTTCTCCATGTTCGGTAGCGCCATGTCCTCGAGATCCGTCGACGGGTCAGTTTCTTTTTGAACTTACTCTTGTTTCTTATCTAATCTGAATCTCACTTGAAAGCTCTTGTTTTTATGTGTAAAGATGAAAGCTTTGCGTTGTGATTTGTGTAATACTCTGTATCTGTGATTGTGTAGTACTCTGTATTTTATTCTTTAGTTTTGTGTTATCGAATCTTGGTGTGATTGCTATAAGATGATTCTTCAGGTGTTTCTTTTTTTTGTTGAATTTTATATTACAAACATGAATATTTCTATTATTAATTCTTCACAAGTCATTCAACAGAACAGATCAAAGTTTGTTAACTTTTTTTTATAGGCTATGGCCTAGTTTCAATCATTTCTGTGTTATATAGTACTCTGAAGATCGTTTTGATTGGTTTTTGCTAATGGCTTGTTCGATGCAATTTCTTTTCAGGTTACCACCAAGTAATGAAGGAGTTGAGGTCATTAATCCAGAAGGTGGCAAGGAAGATGCAGAAGAGGAAGCTCAGAAAGGAAGGTGGAAGGACGAGGTAAAGTGATTGCCAATGGTGTCTTGATTCTTCTCCTTAAGTTCCTCATGTTTACTTTACTTACCTGGAGAGAAACTTATCTTTTGTGCTTAATAGGAACGAGATAGTTACTGGAAGATGATGCAGAAATATATAGGTTCGGATATTACGTCAATGGTGACTCTTCCTGTTGTTATATTTGAGCCAATGACTATGCTCCAGAAGATGGCTGAGGTTAGTGTTATATCGAATTCTCTTGTCTTTGTAAGTTTTGTTGTGTGTACTGTACAACATTTGCAAATCTCTCACAGATACTGGAGTATTCCCACTTGTTGGATCAAGCAGATGAATGCGAGGATCCATACGTACGTTTAGTATATGCCTGTAAGTATTTACACTAAAAACTCGTATTGACTTCCTACTTTGTAACTTGTAAGTTAAGAGTTTTGCTTTTTCTTGTGGTTGTATGTGAATTTTTATTCAGCATCATGGGCTATATCTGTTTACTTTGCCTTCCAACGAACTTGGAAGCCTTTCAATCCTATTCTTGGGGAGACATATGAGATGGCCAACTATGGTGGAATTTCTTTTCTTTCTGAGCAGGTACAGCTATACACTTCATTGTTATTCGCATATTTGAGAATGACTAATTCACAAGAAGTTGTCTATTTTGATTCATTATAATAAGTTACTTTGTTATTTCAGGTTAGCCATCATCCCCCAATGAGTGCTGGTCACGCAGAGAACGAGCACTTCACTTACGACATCGTATCGAAGTTGAAAACTAAACTTTTGGGTAACTCTGTTGATGTTTACCCTGTTGGAAGGTAAGTTTTCTCTTATCTATGATCTACTTCTCTCTCTCACTTTGGTAAAGGCCCTCTTCATTTAGGAAGAAACTGTTTGCTGCATGTACTCTTTCCTTTTCATAGTGCGTTGACTTCTGTCTGCGATGACACGGAGGAATCTGACCATAATGTTTTAACGAAAGAGATACAAGAGATTGTTGTGTAACCACTGTGCTAGTATATAGTATGACTCATATTTTCATCTAAGCTCATGCAGTCGGTCTATTGGCTTGCAGAACGCGTGTAACCCTCAAAAAAGCTGGTGTGGTTCTGGATTTGGTCCCGCCTCCAACTAAGATTCACAATTTAATATTTGGACGAACCTGGGTTGACTCACCTGGGGAAATGATCATGACTAATTTAACCACTGGAGACAAAGTAGTACTTTATTTTCAGCCATGTGGATGGTTTGGGTAATTGACAAGACATTGCTTTATCTTATTCTTTCGTAATACTCTGTTCATTCTGTCTTGTCCTGTAATCTTGACATGCTTATTGATTGGTATTTGCTACCTTGATTTCAGTTCTGGCCGCTATGAAGTTGATGGCTACGCTTACAGCGCAGCTGAAGAACCTAAAATCATGATGACAGGAAAATGGAATGAGAAAATGAGCTACCAACCTTGTGATGCCGAGGGGGAACCCCTTCCAGGCACAGAGCTGAAAGAGGTATGTCGTTTCTTTTCTTTTTTACTGGACTTTGCTAGGTTCTGTGTGATAATACTTTGCAAGCTTGGGATATTGACCAACACTGTTTGGGTCTTTAGCATTCACTTATCCTTTTCTTGCTTTCTTCAGGTGTGGCATTTGGCTGATGTCCCCAAAAACGACAAATTTCAGTACACTCACTTTGCTCACAAGATAAACAGCTTCGACACTGCGCCTGCTAAGCTCTTGGCTTCAGACTCACGTCTCCGTCCTGATAGATATGCTCTTGAGCAGGGCGACCTTTCTAAAGCTGGTGCAGAGAAGCACAGGTTTCTTCATCTTTTCTTCCTTCTTTGTCACAATGTTAAGTCTTTTTACTTCCCGTTATTCCCACAGCATTTATCTCCAGCATGGAACAAGTACATGATCCACGACATTCAACACCTGCATTGGCCAAAACTGATCATATTTTTCAAACTAGGAAAGATACCTTGAGAATGATTGCGTGTTAGATTATAGAAAACATCAATGTTATGCTCATGAGGTTCTACGTGCTGTCTGTTTATCTCAGCCTTGAGGAGAGACAAAGGGCTGAAAAGAGGACCCGAGAGGCAAAGGGACAGAAGTTCACTCCAAGATGGTTCGATCTAACGGATGAGATCACATCTACTCCGTGGGGAGATATTGAAGTATACCAATACAACGGGAAGTACACGGAACACCGAGACACAGCAGGGAGCTCTACCAGTGCCTCCAATGAAACGGACCTCAAATCGATCGAGTTTAATCCTTGGCAGTATGGTAATATATCAACCGAATGAGGTAACTCTTATAAGGTTAATATTTTATCTCTATAGTGAGTTCCATGTCGTTTTTAACTTTGTTTCAGGGTGAAAGATCTGATTAGATTGTGTTNCAGCATTTATCTCCAGCATGGAACAAGTACATGATCCACGACATTCAACACCTGCATTGGCCAAAACTGATCATATTTTTCAAACTAGGAAAGATACCTTGAGAATGATTGCGTGTTAGATTATAGAAAACATCAATGTTATGCTCATGAGGTTCTACGTGCTGTCTGTTTATCTCAGCCTTGAGGAGAGACAAAGGGCTGAAAAGAGGACCCGAGAGGCAAAGGGACAGAAGTTCACTCCAAGATGGTTCGATCTAACGGATGAGATCACATCTACTCCGTGGGGAGATATTGAAGTATACCAATACAACGGGAAGTACACGGAACACCGAGACACAGCAGGGAGCTCTACCAGTGCCTCCAATGAAACGGACCTCAAATCGATCGAGTTTAATCCTTGGCAATATGGTAATATATCAACCGAATGAGGTAACTCTTATAAGGTTAATATGTTATCTCTATAGGATCGAGTTTAATCCTTGGCAATATGTCGTTTTTAACTTTGTTTCTGGGTGAAAGATCTGATTAGATTGTGTTTTGAGTGATAAAACATAAGATTTGTGTTTCTGACTCAATTGTATCTTTGTTTTCTACTTCGATCAGAAGAAATTATGTTTGTTATGTTAATAATAGAGATATCAGATATGTGATCTTTACTTTACATACACCATCTCTTTTGTCCACCTTTACTTATCTCTTCCTTTTTACTGTTTTTTAGTTTTAATAATCAATAAAAAAATATGTGTATGCAATTTTGAAAGATGCTAATTTTGGAATATATTGATGATGAAAGGAGTATTTGCTTTTATTGAATAACATAATGTTCAAACAATCACTAGTGGTTACGTCGAAACAGTGTTTTTTTATTAATTATACCACCATATATACATATGTAGTGTCAACTTCGTCATAAAGATTTTAGATGCGATCTTTAATTGTGAAGATATTTTAGTTAATATGACGAACAACTATGAGCATGGAGACGAGAATAATTTTGATAAATGTGAATCGTTATTTTTCTCAGTATACATAAATACTACAATAAAAGTGAATTAATGAGTAGTAACTGATTACACAATAAATAATAATTTGTTCCGTGTCATATTCATTTATTTCAGTGGCTATTAAATTTGGACAAGAAAGTGTGAGGCGCCTTGTGAAGGCATACCATATTTGAAGAGTTATGAATCATCTCTTATACGTCAACCTATGTCTCCTAAAGTTTTTTCTAACCTTTTTCTCTTTTTGCTTCATACGTCAGATGTGTTTATCTTCAATTTATGTATAAGCAAAAAAATAACAAATCAATTTTGATGGACGTAAGAACAGAATATAATACTCCCTCCGATCCTAATTAAGTGTTGTTGTAGGAATGATTTTCATTTTCTTATTAAGTGTCGTTCTCTTTTTTCAATATGAGAATACTAATTAAATTACTAATATAACCTTAACTAAATTAACACAAATTACTAAAAATTTAAGATAACAAAATATATATATATAAAATATAACACAAATATATATATAAAAAATATAATTAATTAGGATCGGAGGGAGTACATGAATGAGGGAATAAGAGCAATGACGAGGTTCTTGTTAGGTTTCAATGATAATCACATATATGTATTTTCAATAAAGGCTTTAAGTTCAAAGACGTCATGGATAAACTATAGTTATACGATACGTTTTTGTAACCCACACGAGTTTGGTTTCTGTACTTGACAATTATAACATAAGCCTTGGCTTGATCTAAATGTTGAATCCACCAATTCATACTAAATATATATATATATATAAAAAAGATTCGGTTAACTACAAAACTCCAAATTAATAATATTCCTAGTATTGGATTTTCGATCGATGCCCAATTTTAATATCAGAATAACCAATAGGAAGTATATAAAAAATTGTTGTATTTATTCCGTGAAGAAATCATTATTCTAAATAGACTGACCAATAGATTTCCATCGATCATGTTAAAGCGTTTAATTTTTTTCCCCAAAAGAAAAAGAGAAAATAAAATATCTTATATATCATCATCTTATCCTTTCGAAGGATAAAAGGGTTGGTGGTTTCGAAATTTTATCAAAGAGACATCACTATTCACTATTCAGCTAAAGGTATATACATTAAAAAAAAAAAATTGTAACAAACCAAAAAATATCTTATCATATACTGATATACATATAGTTTCTGAAATTCCGGTCAGTGTCCACATAAAAAACATGTACTATTATTCCAAAAATAAAGAATGTGTAAATCAAATTTAAGCAATTGTTCTGATTTTTTTTTTTTTTTCAAAAGGGAACAAAAGGACCAATGAACATTAAAAAACTGGTTGATGCTATTTATGTTTAACGTTTATAGTTAAACAACTTAACATAAACAAAGTATAATTTTGAGTTTAGCCACTCTCTCTCTCTCTCTCACACATTAATGATCACTGTCATAGGAATGAGCCCACAAGTTAGGTTCAGGGGCCCACTAGCAACCCACCAAAAAAACTTTCTTATCTCTGAACTTAACGCCGTTTACAGTATAATACACAACGCCGTTAATTCTTCGACATTTTAATTTTTTTTTACGGTTTACTTAATTCACGCAGGATTAAACTAATTAACTTTTTTGTTGTTGGGTCCATTATAGATAAGAAAAGATGAGTATAAGTTTTATAATTTTGGGTTAGAAATGATATAAATATTAAGATAAGCTATATAGTTAACTCTTATCACACAAACCATAAAAAAAATATAAGCTATAGTCTAAAAAGGTAGATCAACCTGCCACGTGACAGAATGTCGTATATACACTAACCTTAATTGTACTATTAGATTTTATAATATGTAGAATCCATTAATTATTCTTTTAGACCAAACTTAATTATCTCCTTCTAACTCCTCTTATATTATCTAGTAATTTAAACTTTAATGAGTAGAAATATATATATTCTTGGTAAAACAAAATGAATGTGTTATCTTCTTCCATCTTAAAAGATATAAGTATAAAGTAAGAATTTTAGATTAACTTTGATTGTGCAAATAAAATAGTAATTGCATAATCTCTTTTTTTTTAATAATTAGTTCTGGTTTTTTGACATGTAATATTGTGATTGGGTAGATTCGAGAATCATGTGATGAAACACATCTACGCCACGTGGTGAGATCTTAGGGAGTACAAGCAAATGTAAAAGCGTGGCGTCTTACCTGGTCTCTCTGTATATGTGTGTGTGTGTCAACCGATAATAGCCGGTGAAAAGAAAAGAGTATAACCGGTAGATCCGGTAAGGGGGAAAAAGGTCAATATAGACTAAAAAGGGTTTAAGCAACAACAACAAAAAAAACGTGGTCGTCTTTGTTAAGGGTTTTTGAGGCGTTTCAGAGAGAGAGAGAGATTAGTTTTTTTTTGGTTGTGGTGGTGAGAGAGAAGATCGCATCGTGTGGGTAGCGTTTCAAACAAGTTAATAAAAAAAAAAAAAACGTCACTTTCTTGGGAATAACACAAGGAAGAAGAAAAAAGGGGGTGTTGTTTGGTGTGTGAGTCCCCTTCCTTTGCGTTTTTGTCCTTTTTTTTTCTTTTTTCCCGATCTCGCAATTGCCGTGTTATTCGCCGGAATATTCAAGGTTTGAGATTTTCTAAGGTGAGACAATTTTTGAGTCATTCGTCTGAGAATTTTCGTTTTTTTTTTTTCATGAGAATTTTGGTCTGAAAATTTCCTAAATCTTGATTTCTTCGTCTTATGTAATTACGTAACAATTCGTTTTTTTTTTCTTTTTTTCTTCGCTTTGTTGTTACATGAGGAGAATCGTATTCATCGATCTGTGAAATCCCGATCTGAGATTTAGAACCCTTTATGCAAACCCGTGATCTGGTGGTCCTTTTGATTTTTTTGAGATCCAAGTTTTTGTACCATCACTTCAATTTATTTATTTATTTATTTATTTAGGGTTTAGGGTTTTTTAATCTGTAGAAATATTTGGAAATGAATGTTTTGACTCTCGATTTCTAGATCTTATCTCGATTAGGGTTTTAGGATGGTTTAAGTTTTTTTTTTTCAAATGGGCTTGACCCAAAACCCTTCAAAATCCTTCCTTTTTTTTTTTGATAATTTCAGAGACAAAACCCTATTGTTTTTTTTTGTATTTTCATATGCTAATTTTATCTCATTTTTGTTGATTTCTACAGGTTGCGAATTACACTTTTAAAGGATTTCGTTGGTTGGTTTTGTTGATAATAAGCCATTGATCAACAAAACATCTTTCTGTGTGCCAAAATCACATCATCGTGTTATGCATTCTGAGAAATGGTGTCGCATAAGTGTGTAGAACAATTTGGATACAAAGACTCCCTCTTACCTCCCAATGCAAGAGCACCTAGATCCGCCCGAGTAATTTTTTTTTGCCTCTTACCTTACCACTCTTACCTTATTATCGGTTTATATGATTACTTACTTTTCATTTCGTCTTTTTGGCCAGAAGAGGCGCAGTATCGAGAAGACTGTAGTAAGTGAAGATGATAACATGTGTGCCATTGATTTGTTGGCCACTGTAGCTGGACACTTGTCATTTGAGAGCGGGAGTTCTCTCATGTCTGTCGACAAACTGATTGAAGATCATCGTCTAGTTACACAGAATAGCGTAAAGATGGAGTTCCCTGAGGAAGATACACCTCTAATGCCACCAGTAGCTTTATTATCCCAGGTTAATTCTTATCAGGGATCTTTAAGCCCCTGTGGATTCAGTTCTGTGATTAATGGCAAAGTAGAGGATGAGGCAGAGGGTTTTAGTTACTCTGGTGGTGGTGGTGGTGGTGGTAGTGATGCTTTTCAAGTCGGCAACTTCAGTGAAGATGTAAAACCGGGTATAGATGGCGATGCTGTAGTTCTGGATGCGAGGCCTAATGTTGTAGTTAGTTTAGGTGGTAGTAGTAGTAGAACCGAAGTGCCATCTATTGGGAACTGTGCTTCCCATGGCGTTCGGGATGATGTAAATTTGTTTAGTAGAGATGATGATGAAAACTTTTCTGGGTACATTCGCCCTCGTGTTACTAAAAATTCACCTAGGACTGTGCCGCGTATAGGGGACAGACGAATCAGGAAGATATTGGCTTCTAGACATTGGAAAGGAAGTTCAAGACATGCAGGTAGTTGACCGTCTGTTTCTCTTGTTTAATAACACTGATGATTGGTTTTTGTTTTGATGATGGCATGCTTTTGGTGTTGCAGATACGAAACCGTGGAGAAATTATTACTCGCAACATCAGAAGAGCTATCCTATTAAGAAGAGGAAATACTTTGACCACATATCTGATTCCATGACTGATGATTACCGTTTGCGCACTAAGATGCATAGAGGTAAAGAGACTTTTTTCTTGTAATCCTCTGTCTAGTTCTTGTAGCTTCTTTTTGTTGTTGTTGTTGTAATGAGATTGTGTAAATTTAATTTTTTAGGCAGCAGAAAGGTATCTTCGATGAAAGGCCATGGTACATCTTTTGTGTCAAGCGACGCCCATGGTAACTATAGAGTCTCATTTGTATTCTTTGTCGACTTTATTTCTTTATGAGAGCAGAGAAGCTAACTTGAGAATGGATATTTCAGTGAAACTACGGATCAAGTCGTTCAGGGTGCCTGAGCTATTCATAGAGATTCCAGAAGATGCTACCGTTGGCTCCTTGAAGGTAACAACATTACCCAGCTCTTCATTTTCTTGTCCTTTTGTCTCCTATTAAGAAACTAACATCTTTTGGTCCTTTGGCTTCTGCAGAGAATGGTGATGGAAGCAGTGAGCACTTTACTGAGCGATGGACACCGAGTTGGTCTGATGGTTCAAGGGAAAAAAGTCCGAGATGATAACAAAACCCTTCATCAGACTGGGATCTCTCAGGATAATACCCAGTTGGATTCACTTGATTTCAGCCTTGAACCCAGCTCAGAAATGCCTCAACTGTTAACTAGGTTCAGAATTCTATTCACCACTCAAAGCTGCCAATGTGTTTAATAACTCAAATCTTTTGTGGCTTAAGTTCTTATTTTGTTTTCCAGTCACCCATCGGGACATGCTTATGAGGAGGTGCTACCTGTGTGCCAAGCTGCTAACTTGGACAATGTGTTGGGATCTGACTATCATGACGCAGCATTATTCCCATCTGACCCATTGGGCAATAATAACATGACAGAAGATTTGAAAGCTATGATTCCTGAGGCGCTCACTGACTTGTCTCCTGGACCACTTTGTCGTAAACCTAAAAAAAGTGAACAGCAGCAGCAGCAGCAGCAGCAGGCTGCACAGCGCAGAATCCGTCGACCTTTCTCAGTTACTGAGGTAGAAGCACTTGTTCAAGCAGTTGAGAAACTCGGTACTGGAAGGTAAAAAACACTAATACAGATCATAGTGTTGGCATTTTTTTGTGATTGTTATTAGTAGAAGATGATGATTAAAAGTTGGGAGAAATCTGCAGGTGGCGAGATGTTAAGGTTCGTGCTTTTGAGGATGCAGACCACCGCACCTACGTTGATCTCAAGGTTTGCAATATGTAGTTTTGCAATTGCTGAACCAAAAATCACATGATTAGGTCCAATAAATCAGAGTTTGGTTTTGTGCAGGATAAATGGAAAACGCTGGTCCACACGGCTAAGATATCTCCACAACAGAGAAGAGGAGAGCCAGTGCCGCAGGAACTTCTAGACCGAGTCTTGAATGCCCATGGCTACTGGACACAGCAACAAATGCAGCTGCAGCAGAATGTGAACAAACAGCAGCAGGAGACACCATCTCAGACAGAGGGTATGCTGCTTCTGAATTGAAACTTGGTGCAGCCTGGAGGTCGTCTCTCCTTTGTGTATTACTAGTGTTGATGATATGTAAGATTCTGACATAGATGCAAAGATTTGGTCTTTTTACTTGTTTCTTTAACTTTGTTTTTTTTTTCTATTTCTTGTAAACTTTCTCAATGTAAAGTTTTTTAACTGGAATAAGGTTTATCTGACCAGTTTAGGGCTTTTAGAGGGATCAGTTTGTACATCTTTTGTCACATTCTCATTCTCTTTATATATTTCATCTAGGACTTTTTTTTATTATTCCCACTCTTCTTCAACGTATAGGTTTGTAAATTGGTTGAGCGCAAATGTGTAATACATGAAATAAGTCAGTTAGTGGAGGAGGGATTTAAATACTCGAGTAATCAAGTTATTGAAAGCTACCACGTACATCCATTTAGATGGAAGAGTATCTACACCTACAGTAGTCTGATTCCCAAGTTCAGATTTTTTAACCAAAACCATTCTCTTTTTCTGAACCGGGAAAACAGCAAACCGGTCAGTACTTGATCTAGAAGAAACCCTCCGAGTCACTTGAAGGGTTTGAACTGTGTTTGTTGTATACTCTCTCTCTCTCTCTCTCTCTCTCTCTCTAAACCCTCCTTTTGTCGATTTCTTCTTCCTTCACGCCGTCGACTTCTTCTTCTCCACCCAGCGAATCCGGCGACCGACCTTGTTGATGTTGGTTCTAGGTGAGTCCCAATTCTACCCACCGCCTCTTTTACTTTGTGAATGTGTGTTTTTTTAATACATGTCCTCAAGACATATTCTGATGCTCTCTGGATATACATCTCCAACGATTTCTCACTTAATTTGGGGTTTACGAAGTGTGTTTCAGTACCTGAATTTTTTGACCTCACTCCAAGGTTTTTAGCTGATAAGGGCATGAAACGGATCTGCTTGTTTTCAAGTGTTCAACTTTGTAAGTTAACTAAACTTAAAAAAAACTTTACCTTTGTAATGTTTTTGCTTCTTCGAGTATGTTGATTTGTGTTAGCTCAGTGAACTCGAAAAAGGTTACAAAGCCAATTATGCTGAATAAAGAAATGAACTTTAGATCATTAACCTTATGGATTTTGTGAATTTGAACATAGTTTTGCTCTAATTTTGTATATGAGATCGTTTACTGTTTGCAATCCTTTTATCTAATACCTTCTGTGTGTTAGTTTCTAGAAGTTTCAGAGCTTTAGCAGTACCACGATCCTTGAACTATCCCGTGCAGTCTCTCAAGCGTTCATCAGTTCGGATGGAGATTGGTCGTAACTTATCCTCTGGTCTCACAACCGAAAGTAGTGTAAAGCCAAGAGGAGCATTGATAGTTCTTGAAGGTCTTGACCGCAGCGGGAAATCTACACAATGCGCTAAGCTTCTCGCTTTCTTGAAAGGTTTAGGACATCCGACCGAGCTCTGGAGATTTCCCGATAGAGAAACCAGTGTTGGTCAGATGATATCCGCATATCTCTCTAATAAGTCTCAGTTAGATGATCGCACAATTCATCTCCTTTTCAGCGCCAATCGATGGGAGAAAAGGTTCTTCTTATCTTTTTAGCTATCTTATTAGGTTCCTTTTCTTTATGTTCTGCTTCTTAGTAAGAAGACTAATAAAATTGTGTGACCTTTTGCAGATCATTGATGGAGGAAAAGCTTAGAACAGGAACAACGCTCATCGTTGATCGTTACTCATATTCTGGTGTAGCATTCTCATCAGCTAAAGGTCTTAGTATTGATTGGTGTAAAGCCCCGGAAATAGGATTACTGGCTCCAGATTCTGTACTTTACCTTGACATTTCACCTGAAAGAGCTGCTGAGAGGGGTGGATATGGAGACGAGAGGTACGAGCGAGTTGAGTTTCAGAAAAAGGTCGCAGACTTTTATCAAACCCTCCGCGATTCTTCATGGAAGGTGAAGGAATGAATGCATTAAGAAGACTCTTTGTTTTGATACTCTTCAGAGTTAGATTAGAGATTCAGAATGAGAAAAACTAAAACCTTGAATATGTTTGTGGTGATGTATAGGTAATCGATGCAGGTGAAGCTATGGAGGAAGTAGAGAAGAAGATTCAAGAAGTGGTATTAGATCAAGTCAAAGAGTGTAGTACTGAAGGAAAGCCTCTTATTCTCCTATGGTCATCTTAATGACTCTATCGATTACAAGTTTGTGTGATTTGGACTCTTTTGGGCTATATAAGGCCCATTGATAGACCCAATTTTTATTTGCTATCGTCGTCAGTAATGACGTCTTTTAATCAATTATTTTCGTGTAAACTAATTGAGACGCCATTAAGTAAAGAACAAATCATTGAACGATACTGCATCAGGTTAACAACTAAACTAAAATCATGTTGAATAATCAAAAGTAATTAACAATAGTATCAGTAGATATAATCATGATAGTAAGGACATAGCCCACGCGCTCTCGACCGTGAGATACCTTAACTCATTCAGATTGAAGTTTAATGATTGGACGGTGTATATCACGCACGTAGAAGATTATGTTCTTTAGGAGGGTCAACAAAAGATTATCATTACAAAACCGATAGAACAAAAACTCAGTCAAATGATTAATAATAGTAACATAACAACATTAAGCAAAGATGTGTTGTTTACACTTCGGTCGCAGATTAAGGAAAAGAGTTATTTGATATACGTGCATAAGACATTATCCAAATTGTTAATTAGACAAATAAGGCATTTGGAAGTTTAGGAAATGGTCCCAAACAATATTTAGTGTTGCTTCTTAATAAGGTTACACTTGGTATGGAGAAAATAGTCTAAGATTGTTTCAGAGATATTAGAGAGATTGATTATTCACGGTTTTTAATTACAGTGTAATTAAAATAAACATACACTTTAATTAAGGTAGAAGCTGAGATAAGATGAAGTTAGACTAACAAAGTCGCATTCACCATGAATATTCAATTCATCTATCTACCTCCTTTCACCTTTCTATTGAGGCATTGACTAATAATACTCATTCTGTCTTATAATGATTGATATTTTGAGATATTTTTTTGTCGATTAATGTTTTGTAAATTTCAAAAAATAATCATTGAAAATATTTAAAATTTTGAATTGTTATTGGTTTAAAATTGAATAATATCTCTTTAGTCAAAGGAAAAAATATATTTAAACTCAGTAATTATTATTTTCTCAGTATTCACAAAACTCTATACCACCAATTGAGTGATTGATTCACTTATTATCATATTATTAAGAAATACTAATTGTTATTTATATATGTCATGACTGTATTAAGGAATCTAATTGCGTCGTCTTTTGAACTCTGACTGGTCAAGAAAAAATGTAGACAGAGTCAAAGATATGAAATGATTTTGTTACTGCCGACAAATAATAGAATAATAGTAATAAGAAACAATGTTTAGGCTTGGTATCCACGTTCCCTTCACCCAAAATATTTGTCAAATTCCTTGTACATCAAGATTTTTATCCTTTAATTACTTTATATACTAATATTTCATTATAAAAAGACAATAATTACCAAAAAGGCTTATTATTCCAAGTTCTTTTGTACACCAATCAGATAAAAAGCAATCCGATTTAAGCAGTGTTGCTAGAAAAGAATCAAAGAATAATATTTCTTTATCATATTTGGTTAAAAATTGCAGTATCTGCTTCTTAGCTGATCGTAGATTCGTATGGACGATTCTAAACAGAATATAATTTTAACACTAAAACACCACAAGAGCAAATTCATATGGTCATTAGTTGTTAGAATTTTAACACCATTCGATGACTTTTTCTTATTATAAAAAAATAATTCCCAAAACAGAGTAAAAAGGTTACTGACTTTTAGTCACGACCAAGCAAATGCAAGAGGGAAGAAGATAAAAAGATAATAATCAAACTCCAAAAAACCTAAAGAAGTAGTTGCAGATAGATCCGACACTAAATTAACTAACCTCTTTTTTATTTAAATATATATGTAATGTTTTAATTAACTTGATCCACTATTTGTGGCTGCTAAAGTAGTTTCCTCGAAAGTTCCATTGTTCTTTCCCCAAAAAGAACCATTTAAAGCTCTCTTTCTCGAGTCTCAACTGTGTTCACATGAAACTTCGCACCGCTTTCTTCTCTTCCTTAGAAAAAAATAAAATAAAAATAAAACTTTGACAAAAAGCTTTCAACTTTCAAACTCTGTTTCTTTGTCTTCATCATCACCATCACCATCCTCAGTGTGTTAGTTAACATGGACGCTCTGCTTCAAGTTTCAGTTGATGGGTTCAGATTTGAGAACGGATCTGGGTCTTGTTGCAAACCCAGAAACAATCTCGAATCTGGGAACAATCTCTTCCCCAGTTTCCACGAGCCTCAGACTCAGTCTTCTTCACCAAACGATTCACCTCCATCTGTGTGTTTGGATAACTCCCCTGTTCTTAAGTACATCAATGACATGTTGATGGACGAAGAAGATTTCGTCGGCGAATCTCGTGACAATTTGGCTTTACAAGCCGCTGAGAGATCTTTCTACGAGATACTTCAGCAGCAATCTCCAGAATCTGATCATACCACTAGTTCCTCCTCCGGTGACGACCCATTTTTCACTTCTATCAGCACAACAACGACTTCAGCAGATTCAGCAGCGCTGGTTTCGAACGGAGAATCACATAGAAAGTATCGTCATCGGGATGATGAAGAAGATGATCTCGAGACTAACCGGAGAAACAAACAACCTGCGATTTTTGTCTCGGAGATGGAGGAGTTAGCAGTAAAGTTCGAGCATGTGTTGTTGGTATGCAAAGCGAACCAAGAAGAAGATGAATCATCAATAACGAAACAACAGAGTCAACAACCAAACAGAGTAGGGAGAGCTAAAGGTTCATCTAACAGATCCAAAACGCAAAAAACTAATTCAGTTGATCTTCGGAGTCTCTTGACGCAATGTGCACAAGCTGTAGCGAGCTTTGACCAGAGAAGAGCTGCAGAGAAACTCATGGAGATAAGATCACACTCTTCTAGCAGTGGAGATGGGACACAAAGACTTGCTTTTTACTTTGCAGATGCGCTTGAGGCACGTATTACTGGAAACATAGCACCACCTGTCTCTACTCCGTTTCCTTCTAGCACCACATCCATGGTGGACATCTTGAAAGCGTACAAGCTCTTTGTTCATACTTGTTCCATCTATGTAACGGATTACTTTGCAGCAAACAAGTCAATCTACGAGCTTGCTTTGAAAGCAACTACGCTTCATATAGTTGATTTTGGCGTTCTCTATGGCTTTCAATGGCCTTGTCTTTTACTAGCCCTGTCTAAAAGACCGGGAGGACCACCAAAGCTCCGTGTGACTGGAATCGAGCTGCCACAATCAGGTTTCCGTCCTTCAGACCGGGTCGAAGAGACTGGTCGAAGATTGAAAAGGTTCTGCGATAAGTTCAATGTCCCGTTCGAGTTCAACTTCATAGCCAAGAAATGGGAAAGCATCAGTCTTGATGAAATTGTGATCAATCCAGGAGAGACAACTGTTGTCAATTGCATTCATAGGTTGCAATACACCCCGGATGAGACTGTGTCACTGGACTCTCCAAGAGACACGGTTTTGAAGCTATTCAGAGATATCAATCCTGACCTCTTTGTGTTTGCAGAGATTAATGGCATGTACAACTCTCCATTCTTCATGACGAGGTTCCGAGAAGCGCTTTTTCATTTCTCTTCACTCTTTGACATGTTTGACACCACAATACAAGCAGAGGATGAATACAAAAACAGGGCACTGTTGGAGAAAGAGTTACTTGTGAGAGACGCGATGAGTGTGATTTCCTGCGAAGGTGCTGAGCGTTTTGCGAGGCCTGAAACCTACAAGCAATGGAGAGTTAGGATTTTGAGAGCAGGGTTTAAGCCAGCAACAATAAGCAAACAGATCATGAAGGAGGCTAAGGAAATAGTGAGAAAACGTTACCATAGAGATTTTGTGATCGATAGTGATAATAACTGGATGCTTCAGGGATGGAAGGGAAGAGTCATTTATGCTTTTTCTTGTTGGAAACCTGCAGAGAAGTTAACATATAATCATGTAAGCATCTGAAAATGTTACTTCTCTATTGCTTCATTTTTGTCTCCCAATAGTATTGTGGAATATGTTTGATCCCATGAGTCGAATGCATTTCTTTTTTCTGCAAGTACATATTGGATTCAAACCTTCTTGAAAAGATAAAAAAACTGTTCTTCATCATAGATAATAAGGAGCTACCACAAGCATACAACACCCAAATAGAAAATTCAAAACTTTTGGCTATAATTTATATCAAACGGGTTGCAACACCACGTGAATGATGATACAGACAGCGCAACATATGATCTACTAGCACATATGAACTGATAACTAATGGATAATATAGGTTGCTGAAGTTAGCTAATTTAAACTCTATTTGGATTGAGGTTTCGGTGGCTTCAAAACGCTCCAGTCCACTTTCTTGCTCTTCGGTTTCTTGAAACCATTGCCTCTTTTATTGCTCGGTGATGGGTTGTCACTGCTTCTTGGGGACTTGTTTGGACGGTTTCGTTCCTCAGAGACTACCTCAGACTGTTTTCTTTTCAAGTCACCATTTGTTTCCCGACTTGGCTGAACCTTCGAACTCTCCGGTTCACTGAAAGAGGATACATTTTGACTATTTACAGTTTAAAACTTTAAAGAGAAGCAAAATCAGAAATGAACCAAATGATAGGTGAATAGGTGATAAATTCTACGGCTAATGGCTATCAATAACGACTTCATTTGTCTCAAAATAAGATGATCAGTTAGACAGCATTGTTCTGTTGTACGCATACTATCCGGTAAACTAATTTTGTTGAGAACCAAAAGGATTATAGAAGCGAAGACTGAAGAGTACAGACCTAAAAGACATTTTTCCTCCATTACTGCTAGAGCTTGTGGGAGAAGCATCTGTTTTTCCACCGTTTACTGCCTCTTCATTCAATTTCTAAGGAGAGAACAGTTTTATTTCAGAAAGCAGAAAGGGAAGAACATCAATCGCAAATTCTTCCAGGCCACAGCGAGACACACGCACTAACCTCGATAGAGGGATTGAAAGACTGAAATGACATGCGTCCTGACAATGCACCCGGCTGAGGATCCCAGTCTGTTATGACCACACTGCATCGAAAAACAAATCACACATTAGAGAACATTACCAAACGCATAACAGCAGATACTGACAACTAACAAAACTATTGAAATATTGTCAAGTATCATGAACACAGGCTAACTGAAAGTGACTAGACGGTTGAAGTAATCAATCAAGATCCCAAAAACAAGAACAGTAGACAACACATATACAATGTCCTCATTCCCAGCAATCTGATGTAAACAAAACATTAAAATGACAACAAAAAAGAAACGGTACCACTTCTTTGCAACAGTGCCGAGGGAAGGAAAATCCCCATTAGGCTCTTCATCAACCTTCTTCTTCTCTACTTTCAGAGCAGACCTTTGCATAAACTATAGCCAAAGAGCATCAATCATTCTTTGTACATAAACCAACATGATTGTCATATGGAAACAACAACACGTATCTTGTCTCTCAATTATAAAAACCAGATTACTCAACTCGAATTCTACATAATTAATGCAATTTCTTCAGTGAAAAAAATTGCAACTTTAGTCCCAAACCAATGCTATAACTAGTGCTAAGCTCAGTGCTAAAAGGTTATTAATTCAAATTATAGATGCAAGTCAACACAGACCCTAAAAATCAAAATCCCAGCAAAATAGAGCAAAAAATTCAAATTTTAAGCTCGAATATACGAAATAAAGACCAAACCCATTCTAAATCATCCAGTTAGTTCCTTCAATTTCAAGGTTGAGGAGACGGAAGATAAAGCGCAGTCATGTTACATATCTAAAGCTACTACTAACTAGAAAGAAAGAAGAAAAAATTAAAAGACAGTACCTTTAGATTTTTCAGAGTGCTACTAATCTCTCTCTTCGCCATTGTTTCACCAACACGAGATTCCCGGTACCGGAGAAGAGGATATAGCTCGAGTGTTTTCGTTTTTTAGGTTTCGATTTCCGATTTGAAGCTCCGCCCCAACCAAAAAAAAAAAAAAAAGATTTTTAGGTCTAACTGATAAAAACCTAACCGATTCAAACCGTACCAAATTGAAATATTTTAATTACCAAACCAAGATTACATTGGTTTAGTCTTTTTGGGTGTATATATATTTGATTCGATCTTGTCTGAACTGAAGCATATGAGATAATGATGACCAATCAAACAGTCGACAGCTGAACAAACAAAGTCAACGAAGCCCAACTCTTCAGGAGAGAACCAACGATGGATTATCTTGGGATTGATCTGAGCTGCGCGATGGGTTCTCTCCGGAACGGTGAGTTTCCGGCGAAAGATTGTCTTCTTCCTCTCATCTCTAAGCTGCTCGGTTACTTCGTCGTCGCTGGTTCAATGACCGTCAAGCTTCCACAGGTTAGTTAGTTAACTCAATCAATCAATCAAAGATTGGATTTTTTAAGCCTATTTCCCAAATTTGTTGTTAATTTCTGTAAATTGAATTGGACTTTTGTTTGAAGATAATGAAAATCGTGGACAACAAGAGTGTAAAAGGTTTAAGCGTTGTAGCATTTGAGCTCGAAGTGGTTGGTTACACAATCTCACTTGCTTATTGTCTTTACAAAAAACTTCCCTTTTCAGCTTTTGGTGAATTAGCTTTTCTTTTGATCCAAGCTTTGATCTTGGTGGGTTGTATCTATTACTTCTCTAGACCTCTCTCTGTAGCAACTTGGGTCAGATCGCTTCTTTACTTTGCTTTAGCACCAACTGTGTTGGCTGGTAAGATTGATCCTTTGCTATTCGAAGCTCTTTATGCTTCTAAGCATTTGATTTTTCTCTCTGCAAGAATCCCTCAGATTTGGAAGAACTTCATAAACAAAAGCACTGGACAACTTAGTTTCTTGACATGTTTCATGAACTTCGGTGGAGCTTTGGCGAGAGTTTTCACCAGCTATCAGGCGAAAGCTCCACTTAGTATGTTTATAAGTTTCTTTATCGCTATCATCACTAATGGAACTATTATGAGTCAGATTCTACTGTATCGGAGCAAAGGAAAAGAAGAGCGGCAACTGAAAGATAAAAAGATTTTATGATGACAGTCATGTACTTTGCTTTGTAAAAGAGATTAAACCCAAATGTTGCAATTGTTCAATAAAGTAAGTTTGTTTTCATTACTACTCAGTACTCACATTTCCCCCCAGTTTCAATATTTTTACTCTTAAAGGAGTGAATAGTTCAGTAGTTTTTCACGCTATTTTGTTTTTACTATTTGCTGTGAAATGCATGCAAGTGAATGCTTGTTTAAGCAATGGTTTCAATGGCGACCTTTTGCCTGGTTCTAAGCTCCTCGCCTTTTTCCTCAACAGCTTCCCATAGTTCAGGAAGAGCTTCACGAATGTTGTGAATATGCTCCAATGCCATATCTACTCCTTCCTCTCTCTGTGAGGTCCCAACCTAATAAGTTTTTTATAAAAGTGAGTGAGTTTTGAGATTGACAAGTGTTGTTTTAAACTTGTTTGTATCTGCTTCTTTTACTTACCCATATGGTGTGGAGACCAACGCGTTTCCCAGTTTGTATGTTGCGGATACTGTCATCAAAGAACAACTGAAAAAACCCCCAAGACATTTGCAACTTATTAAGCTTCAGTGATGAATTGGTTTAGATAGATAAACAAAAGCAGTTAATAATTTGATAAGTTCTTACTGTCTTCTTAGGATTGATGTTGGCCATCTTGAAAACCTGTTCGAATGCTCCTTCAGATGGTTTGCATATAACTGGTGTCTTTGGAAGTTCGACTTGGGGGTCAGGATTTGCCATGTAACTGATTATGTCGAAGATTTCTCTAGTTTTGGTATCATGAGGAGTTTCAGTTTTGTTGATGGGGTTCAGAGTCTCGAAAGATATGACTTTTTCGAAGCAGCCCTCTAGGCCTAGCTTGGAAATGATCTTGGCTGCATGAGCCTTGTCTGCATTCGTGAAAACCTATGGAAAGAATAAAAACAATGGTAAATTAGATAAACAAAACAATCTGAAACCACATTTAAGAGCTTAGCATCAAGGAGCAAAACACATACAACTTTGCGGATAGGCAAGCTAAGAATAATATTCCTCAAAATTGGGTCAGGCTTCAATGTTGAGTATGGCAATCTCCCATGAACAAAACTGTAAAACAAAGGAGATAGCTCAAGTTCCAAACACCTTACAAAGACGTATAACGCAAACATGAAAGACAGGTTAAGTTTGGTACCTGTGAAAATCATCGTAGTCAAAGTCATAACCCACAGCCTAAAAGAATCAACATAAGAAACGAATATTAAATAACAAGATTGAATGATATGGAAGAATGTTACAGTGTGGTTAAGAAAGATATAAAGATACCTTGAGACCAGCCATAGTAGTTCCATAAATTTTATAAAGCGCGAGGCACAGTTCTTGGACTTTAGCTTCTTCAATACCAAGTTTCTGAGTCATATACTCTAAACAACAACAACCAAACGTTAAGTTATACGCTATAACAAGAGCAAGCAATCTTCCAAAGAAGAACAACTAATAAGAGAAAGCGAACAGACTTGACCTTGAATGTTCGTTTTCACTTGCATAGCCAAACCAGAACTGAGAGGGTAAAGAGTATCATCTATATCTGTTTGATTATAGTCAAACCAAAAACAATTATTATTAATCAGAAAAGGTTAAAACTTTAAACCCAAATCTCAACCACCAAAATTGCAATACACCAAACTAATATTCAAAATCCAAATCCTAAAAAAATCGTCCTTTTTCTTACCAAACAAAAGACAATCATATTTGGCTTCAGAAGTTTGCTTAAAGTCTTCCTCGTACGCCATTACGATAATTCCAAATCACACCTGAAACAAAACCACAACCAACTGAATCCAAACGTCTCCAACACACGTTTCACATAAAGTTCAAAACTTTTGACATCAGATCCCAAAGATTAACATCTTAACTCATTCACCAAAAACATATACATATTACTAAAATTTTATTATCCGAAACCATAAACCAAATTAGTGAAACGATGACTAAAAAAAGGATAGAGATCGAATCATACACACGAACATGCAAAGAAGGAATCTGAAAACGAAGAACAAAAGATAAAATCAAAAATGAAGAAAGTGGGAACCTTTTTCTAACCAATGAGAAACTTCAAAGAGAGGGAGAGAAAGATCGAGAAGAAGAAAATGAGAATGTATAAACGAAAACGTTTCAATGGCTTCTCTTCTCTTTTCACACAGTCTCTAATGACACATCGATTGGTTCTCATTAAATCTAGGGACAAACGCATTTTTTCTCTCTTACTCACTCACGCGTCGACATCTACGATTTCTCCACGTGGTTGTTTAGCTTTTCTCCTTCATAAAGCTAAACGAATAATACGATGACACGCGTATTGTATGAGAACCGACCAAACTCACTTTTTTTTCAAAAATGTATCGTGCGCTTTAATTTATTGACCTACCTTAAATTCGGTTCGGTTTAGTTTTATTGCTGATGTACCACTCCGGTTAACATGAACCGGACACACAACTTGAGTTTATTAAAGAAGGTTAACCATCTGGAACTCTCCAAGACTGAAGTAATTTAATTAGCCAATATACGAGACCACTAGAATATGCTGTCCTATATTATGTGACACATAAGCATAACTCTTACGTTTCTACTAAAATCTATGAATTGTCTAATCAAAAGTTTTGTTTTGTCCTCGTTTGTAATAGCAATTACCAAGTTTTATGGACCACACTTGTGCTATAAATACCTCGAAACATGAAAGAAACGAAGGATGTGCAATATGTTGAACTTCTAAAACCAGGAAAATAATAAATAATAACACACATAAGTATACAGGATATATATATATCAAAAGTTTTGTTTTGTCCTCCTCAATTGTAAAAGCAATTACTAAGTTCTATGGACCACACTCGTGCTATAAATATCGAAACGAAAGATGTCCAATATGTTCCACATGATGTATATAGTATATGTAGATCATTACTCTTTTTATCCACCGTTGCAGCAACGATGAACGATGTATCTTACTCTTAGTATCTATGTGGTAAATATATGTATATGTAAACATCTTCACAAAATTAAGTAAACATGTACACATGATCAAGCTTCAACAGAAGTTGCAATAGAGATTTGTGCGAGGTAACTCATTCTTTCAGATTTCTTGTTGTTGTTGCTGTTGGATTCCGACCATAACTCCGGTAATGCTTTTTTCATGTTGTGAATGCTTTCTAACGCGTAATCACTTCCATCTACTTTTTCTGATTTACCGACCTGTCATAAATTTTAAAATGATATTTTTCATTCAGTACTGTATATAAGTCTTGGAAATGTACATATATGTTTGATGATTTTTCACTAATTTCTTCTAAGAGTTCAACATGTTAACCGGATCTTACCAAGACTGTACGAAGACCCATGACTTTTCCGGTTTGGATGTTCCGGATACTGTCGTCGAAGAACAACTGTAGAGGAAACACCGATTGATATTGAGTATGAGATCAAATACTGATTAAGGTAAAACTAAAATAAAATAAAACAATGTCTAGTTATTATGTTAGTTTTTTAAGTCATCATCAAATCTTACGGCCTTGTGAGGATTGAGCTGTGCAATCTCGAAGGCTTTCTCGAAAGCAATCTTGGCTGGTTTACAGATAACCGGATTCTCGGGAAGATGACCTGTGACACAAGAATTCTCAGCATCATTGGTCTTAGGCTTTAAGGTCTCGAAACTTATGATTCTCTCAAAACAGTCTTCAATACCGAGTCTTTTTAGAGCCCTCATCACATGAACATCATCTCCATTTGAGAACACCTTTAATAAATAAACCAACATTTTATTTAACTGAAATTTAAGCTATTAGAAAAGAAATAGAAAAAAAGAGAAAGATAAAACAATACCAATTTTCGAAAAGGTAGGCTAAGAAGTAGATTTCTCAGAACCGGATCCGGTTTAAGGTTTTCATAGGGTAATCTCCCATGAACATAGCTGTGGTACTCGTCATTGTCGAATTCATAACCTATAGCCTAAATAAATAATCAAATAATTAAAATTTTGGTTTTACAGTAAGTAAGCCAATGTCGTGGAGTTTGTAACAGTGAAACAATTCAGGTGAAGTTTGGAGTCGTCAACTAATACGTATGTGATTATGTGGTCATCCAATATATGTTCCTAGTAATAAATTATTAGTCATTTTCTTGCTTTGATTAACAAAAATATACCTTAAGGCCAGCCATTGAAGTTCCATATGTTCTATAGAGAAGTTGGTTTAGTTCAACAACTCTGTCTTCTTCTACTCCAAGCTTTTGAACCATGAATTCTGCCAAAGGACGGTTCGTAAATTTCCAAGGGTTTCCCTAATAAACATGTTAAATTAAAAAATGAAAAAGACTAGTACCTATGATGTTGTTGGCGCATGCTTCTGACAAACCGGAGCTTAGAGGATATAGAGTATCATCCAAATCTATTGAAAAAAAAAAAAAACAATAGAGATAGATCAATAAAAAAAAATTTAATTGCTTGCATATTCTTAAATTTGATCTAACAAATTAGACATCACTTCTTCTTACCAAAGACAAGACATTCATATCTTGGTGTGGAGTTGGTCACGAATTCCATATTTCTCTTCCAAACTAGCAGATTCAAAAAATACAGAAGTAATGAAAATCAAAAGAAAGATCATTTGAAAATGCAGTTGTGTTTGCAACCAACAAAAATGAAAAGATAGAGGAGACATTATTTACCTTAGTGCTAGATGAGGGTATTAAAAGAGAGAAATTACAAGATTTTAGAGAAATGGTGATGAACTGATGTAGATAAAATATTTGATGAAGCGATTTGATAACGCAGGTATGTATGTGTTTATATAAGAAACAAGCTAATGCGCGTTATAAGCTACGTGAAAACAAAAGTCAATAACAGCGTTCGACTTTTAGTTGTTGCAATCCAATCGTACTTATCAATAGTACATAGTTTAATTTAAAGAAGAAAAAAAAGATACCAGTTCTTATAATATATTCGTTGATGGGGAAATAATTAACCAACATTATTCGTTTGCTTGACCATATGTCACGTTTTCCATATTACTCAAAATTATTTTATAGAGTGGGACGTCTTGAGATTGATATTTTCATGTCAAAATAAGTACACTCACGATTGTTGGTTTAATTACATGTATATAAGTATATAATTAACCCACATAACCACATTCTACATTTTTCGCAATCAATGCAAATGAAGCGAGTTTATTTATACAAAAGTCCATCTTGTAAATATGGTGAAAGAATTTTTGTTTTTTTTTTGTTTTTTTTTTTTTCTGTTGCCGCCTCTGATTTTACTTGATCTTTAATTTTTTTTTTTTTTTTTGGACAAATAATTTATAAATTTTCTGTAGGAATATTTCGTAGTAAATCATGTTGTTGTTTTTGTATTGAGTTATTCCTCAACTATTTGATTTCACCGACCATTTTCGGAAATATCATCTCAATCATCAAGATCTGTCAGTCTCGATGCAACAATATAGTAATCCATATATGCACATGTTATCGTCAAATCAGGGAGGGAAAGCAATTACTCACGACGACATCGACGTCGACCACTGTTTTCACGTGACATTAATTTGGCTTTTCTTTAGTTTTTGCTAATCAAATGATGCGCATAATATTCGAGCCGACACCAAAACTTTTTCAAAATGCTTCGTGTGCCTTTATTTTTTTTTTAAATTTATCTATAAATTAGTTTGTTTTAATTTTTTTATATAGCTATTGTACTTGAGCAGAATTTTCCATCTTTTGTTTTAACCCATCTAAACCAAATGCATTTAGTTAATAAGTTTAACTCATGTATCAAGTGAAAATTACTTAATTGGATCTTTTACTAGTACATAACACAACACTATAAACAAAGTTACAATATATCAACGTATTCAATACAAGATACGAATGGATATATATTTTATTTTATTGAAACATTCATTAAATACGGAAAGATCAGTTGAGGAGCACATGTAAAGTTTAAGCTTGAATAGTAGTTTCAATCGAGATCTGTGTAGCGTAAACAATTCTTTCAGATTCTTTGTCGTTGATGTTGGATTCCAACCATAACTCTGGAAATGCCTCTTTCATGTTGTGAATGCTTTCTAACGCGTAATCACTTCCATCCACCTTTTCTGATTTACCAACCTGAAATAAATTTAAATTAGTAACTTTTCATTTTTTTTTTTTTTGTTTATTTAGGTATTGGTTAACATGTTAACCGGTTCTTACCAATACTGTATGGAGACCAACGGCTTTTCCGGTTTGGATGTTCCGGACACTGTCGTCGAAGAACAACTACACACAAACAAACATGATAATGTTGATTAGGAGATATATATAAAACTATTGATTAAGAGAAAATCTAACCCAACTCAACAGAGAAGTCTAAGAAGCTGTATATGTTTAGTTATTCGTTTATGAAACTTACGGTTTTGTGAGGATCAAGCTGAGCGATTTCGAATGCTTTCTCGAAAGCAATCTCGGTTGGTTTACAGATAACTGGATTCTCGGGAAGATGACCTGTCTCGCAAGAAACCTCAGCAGCCTCGTTGATCACAGGATTCAAGGTCTCGAAACTTATAATTCTCTCAAAACAGTCTTCAATGCCGAGTCTTTTTAGAGCCCTCATCACATGACCATCATCTCCATTCGAGAAAACCTTAACAATCAAACCCGAATCTTATGAATACAATAAAAGTTGAAACTGCGAAACAGATAAGATAAAGAAAACAATACCAGTTTTCGGAAAGGTAGACTAGTGAGGAGATTTCTCAGAACCGGGTCCGGTTTAAGGTTTTCATAAGGTAATCTCCCATGAACAAAGCTGTGGTACTCGTCATTGTCGAATTCATAGCCCACAGCCTGCAGAAATGATCTTGTATATTAAATATCGATTTAACCTATTGTTGTATGTATCTATTCATTGACCAACATAATTATGTTCAAGGTAATTTTACCTTAAGACCAGCCATTGTAGTTCCATGTTTCTTGTAAAGAATATCATTTAGCTCAACTACTCCCTCTTCATCTATTCCAAGCTTTTCAACCATAAATTCTGCACAAGGGTAATTTGGTGATGATTTTAAGGACTTTTTTTCTTTTTTCTTCTCCATATGATATGTTAAACATATAAAGAATTAATCAAAAATATGAAGAGTTAATTAGCATACCTATAATGTTGTTGGTGCATGCGTCTGATAAACCAGAGCTGAAAGGGTAAAGTGTATCATCCAAATCTATTGGAAACAAACATATGAAAAGATCAATAAAATTTGTAATTATTTGCTTCCATTTTCTTGAATGTAATTCAAACAAATTAAATCAAACGAAACTTCTTACCAAAGAGGAGACATTCATATATTGGTGGAGAGGTTTTCACAAATTCCATTTCTTCAGAAACTGCAAATCTGATTGGTTCTAAAAACATCATAAATAAAGAAAACTAAATAATGAGGATTTAAGAATTGAAACTTAGAAAAAGAAATACATGTAGAACAGTACTCTGGTTAGGTAAGGTTAGAAGAAGCAATTACCTATAAAATAATAAAAGATGAGAGAAAAATAATAGACGTGAGAGAAACGAAGAAGAGAAAAATATTTGATGAAGAAAAGAAGAGAGAAACGCAGAGTCGTTATATAAGAAAGTTGAATACGTGTGAGAATATATAAAGTCACTAAAATAATTGAGTATTAATTAATTAATTTAGACAACGAGTAATTCTTTGCTTAATCATCAAGTTTATAATATTTTTCGTTGTCAAAAAAAGGAATTTTTATGATTATAGAAATGGTTCTCATGATTCCCATTAATGTGCAATTCAAAAGCATATAGATATTTCATTAGGCATTACAATAAAGTCCACGCGTCAAAAATTACATATCGTTTCTCTTTGATCATGTCACCCTTCCCAATTTGATCTAGAACTAGAATATACAAATAAGAAAGACTTCTGTGACTGAGATATTCTTGACCGTGTGACATTAAAATACCTAATTTTTTTTTTCCTTACTGTTACTCCTCGATATATACATTTAATGTAAGACCCGAATTGGTCTTATTTTGGTTAAAATATATTTGGTCTTAAACAATGGAAAAGTATATATATATTCGAGACGACTTTTATATACCACAAAAGGGTTCATAATAATATATAGTAAACTCTAATTTTAATATACAAGTAACTATGCTATTAGTGGTCGTGACAACAAATCTGTCATTATTTATTGATTTGCAGCTTTGGCTAAATTAAGTTACGCTGGAAAATAAAATGACAAATGAAAATTAATAAGTCTTAAAGTTAAAGTTGAGTTTCAACATCTTAAGCCCACACTTCATAAGTGGCGCCATGTGCAGCGACCGGTCGGTTTTCAACGGTTAGGACCCCGCCGGCGTTATAGTCAACACATTTTAGCTGAGCCAAAATTTATAGAACCTTCCTCATTTTTTACATTTTTGCCCCCAAGCCCATTACGCTTTTTTAGACCTTAACCTATTTTCATAATGGGCTAGTTTTTATTAGCCCATAGGCCCATTATAATTAGTAAACACTGAAGTAAAAAATTAGTTCACTTTCTCTCTGTGTTATCTGTTTTTTTTTCTTAGTTTCGGGTTCGAAGCAGATATGAAGCTGAAATATTTTTTCTGAATCTTTGTCTTTGTATCTGTCCTTTTTTATTTTTCAAAAAATTATATTCGCCATGGAAGCTGTGCTTCTGTGCTGGAAGGCTGTTCCTCGAGCTACGACGCCGTTGGGAGAATCCCGAAAGTTTTCGTTCAGGCATTTAAACAAACACCTTAAGTGCAATTCGATTCGTGCTGATTCCAGAACCACTCCGTTACTTCCAAGTTTCGAAGCGATTAAGAGTCCATCTATCTGGAGAGGTGCCTCGTTCCCAGTTAGAAAAGGTTCATGGGTTTCGCCCAGATGCTCGATTTCTAGCTCTACTGTTTCGGATTCCGATAACCCTTTCCTTGGCCAATTCAAAACCTTCTCTTTTGGTTCACTGGTGGAGAAAGTTCGGGACTTGAAGAAAGTGAAGCCCATAGATTTTGCGAAGTTAGCTCTTGTTCTATCGGTTGTGACTTTGGCTGCTAGAAAGCTCGTGACTTTGGCTCTGGACCCTTTCTTATGGATGTATTTCAGCTGGACATGGCTGTTCTGGCCTTGGTTTATCGCTGTGGGTCTTGCGGGTTACGGGATTTACTGTTTCCGTAGGCACTGGCTTGGGGAAGCCAATGCCTTTGAGCAGCTTGGTATTGTGAGTTCAGTTTTCACATGGCTTACACTTGTGCCTCCTGCTTATTTCAATGGTTATCTTGAAGGCTGGCCTTATGTGTTCTTCTTGGCTTATCATTACTTCTTCTTCTTCAATGTAACTGTGAGAAAAAGGCTCTATGGAGATTACTATGCTCGCTCCCATGATCCCAAATGGGATGTGAACACGCCTTTATGGTCTCGGGTTTTGTTTGGTGTTGGTGTCATGGTTGGACATTGGCTTGCTGCTTTTGAAGGGCCTGAGCTGCACCGTTTACCAGGTGGTTGGGCTAATCTAGGGATATGGATTTTGATTGTGGTTACAATGCTTATGCATTACGATTCAACGCTATATCTTGCTAGATATTCTGAAAAGGTTGTGGTTCCAACGGCTGTTGTGCAATTTGGTCCTTATAGATGGGTCAGGCATCCGATATATGCTTCTACGATGCTTCTCTTCGCTACATACTGCACTGCTCTGCGTGCGCCTTTGAGTCTGTTGTTTCTTTTAGCTGTTTCTTTGGTTTACTATAACAAGAAGGCAAAGCTGGAGGAAGAATTGATGGTGGAGAATTTCGGGCAAAGCTATTCGGATTATGCTGATAAGGTTAGGCACAAGTTCATTCCTTTTGTTTACTAGTGCTTTTAGAGGAACATGTATTGTGTGTCTAGTTATCTGGTATCTATCAGTCAGAGATGTATGAATGAAGCTGAGTTGGATTTTGTTATTTTTAATGGTAATGGTAGGCTTGTGAAAGGGATATGCTTTTATGCTATTCATGGTTCTCTTACTTTCTATTTCAAGATATTTGTCATTAGTAATTAATTAGTAATATTAGTTTAAAGTTCAAAACTTTGGGTTAGCACGAATCTGAAAAGTGATTGGCTCTTATGGAAAACCAAACTTCACATCATCTTTGATTGCTTGTAGCTGTAGCTTATGAGTGTTGAGTTATTTCCTAACACATACTTTGATTGAGTGCTTTATAGTATTAGTAGTGCCTTATCTTTTGTCCTTGTTTTGGTGATCCAATTTCGCTGTCGCATAAATCAACCGTGATTTGCTGCATCCATTTTCTTTTCTTGACTTGATCCATTTAATTGGGTACATGTGACCCTAATTTTGTAAATCTCCTGATCTAAACTGATTCCCTGACTTAAAGTTTATGAACAACTTCAGTTAAAAACTAAAGCTGCCTGCTTTCTTTCTGAGTGTTTTCGCCTTTACACGTAAGAAACCGCACAGGGAACAATCTTAATCATGATTAGTCTAAATAAAGTGACATTTCTAATCTAATAATTTTCCTAATCCCACTTGTTCCACACTAATCAATCATGTTTAGTTTAATAAAATTCTTCAATCCTGATACAAACTTTTTTTTTTTTTTTTTTATCGTCCTTTGCATTTGCAACCCATTATCAAACTCCACCTGGAAATGTTTCTTTAATTGGCTTCTTCATGGTACTTTGGAGAAAAAAAGGTTTTGAGGTTTGTGTATATAAAACACTTGAGATCTTGATATATGTCATATTGAAAACTCTTTAGGTTTGGCTTCTGTTCCTGACACTTGTATAGTGAAGTGGGCTTGTGTTATATTGATGCAATCTCTCTCTCTTTATTCAAAAGTCAATTAGAGATCTTGATGCTACTTCTGTCCCTTTCCACGTGATTTTACATCGACCAACTAGCTTTCTTCATATGAGTGTATATATTCATGTACCTATCCCTCTCAATTCCTTATCACCAAAATCATCTTGCTGATTCATTTGCTTTCAGAATCATCTTGCTTTCCTCTTTGCTTTTTTCATTTGTTGGGTTAAAACCAAAGAAGTTCCCAAATTTAGAGCTCGAAACCGATAAGGATCTTTTCTGCGGTTGATATAGCTGGGTTCTTCGATGAATAGGGTAAAAGGTGTAGCCCTTTGGTGGATGTTACCAGCCAGTAGTCGCAGATGCAGCACCATTAAGATTCACAAGAGATGTGGTTCCCTTTGTTTTCGCCCCTCGATCCGAAGAAAAGGGTTCCTTTCGAGTGGGAATCTTGATGATGCTGCATCAGCAAATACATGGCTACTATTGTCAGTTTCTTTGTTCATTCTCTAGTAAAGATGTCTTGGAGATCGATCTTACAAGGACACAAAACCAAGAAGGTAAAGTCCCTTTTCTCTTCTCTGACTCATGATCATGCACATGTTGTGAAATATCTTTTTAATTAATGGTGTTTCTATCTTGCTTATGTTATTGGCAAAACCATTCACATGTGGACCTTTCAAAAGATCCCCACACATGCTTGAAAAACCCAAACAAGATTATAACAACTGTGTATTTAAAACACTGATAAGGTTCTAATCTTGAATGTGAATAATAGTGAGAACTCAGAAGTGAGAGGTCTCTTGTGGTTACGGTTGTGGGAACTCACATGGTTACATGTGAAAATGGTCCATAAGTGTGTTTTTTTAGTCAACTCTTTGCCGTTGGTCCCAAGCTTTATTGTGTATTTATATAGTTTCTTTGACCCGATCAAGAAAAAAATAAAACATTGTTTCCACATGGATCATATGAATCTCGAGGCACATTTTCCTTGTTGAAAATATCTTGGTTAAGGCTTAAGGGAGAAATTTAGTGCATACAGAAACTGTAAATAAGAAATATATAGAAAGTCTTTTTTTGTTCTTGAATAAAATTATATTAAAAAATGTTCAAAGTTTACATAAATTGGTGGTCAATCGTGCAATGGAATATAGTGAAAGTAAATTCAGATTTCACTTGCTATTTGTTTTACGACTTTTCTTTGGCTAATCGTACACTAATGGTCCCAACTCGGGATAATGTTTTTAATCCCGCATTTGTAAGCTTTTTGAATAAGTAATTGAAGATGACAGAGCTTGTAAGTAATGACGTCGATAACATATAGTTTAATGAGCTTGTGTACTTAATATTATTATGTGAAGTTCTAGCCCGATAAATCAGAATCTCTCCTAAGTTTGACCCCAAAAAAAGCCAGAGTCTCTCAAAGATGATATGCCATGTTACATTTGAAATTAAAAAATCCGAATAATGTATTCGAATTGTGTTAGATTTCCACATAATCAAATTAGTTACGTATCCATGCATAATTTATCAATAATTTGGAACAGAGCATGTAATATCATTGTTTTGGATATTAACGTTATTGTACCACCACTCCAATTTGAATCTAGTAATATATTTTATGGTAAATTGTTGAATGATTTGTCACTTGTCAAGTACTGTATTACGTTAAGAATCATATATAAGTCAAATTTGCGTTATACCTTGAAAAAGAATTATTGTGTACTACATTAATATGTACTACTGTCTGTTTTGTTTTTAAATGTTTTTAACAATACTGAATAACACCACAATAATATTCAATTTTTCTCGATTTAAGAAAAATATTATTTCCTTGGACAACCTCTATAGATACATGTGTGTGTAGTAGTAGACAAATGTAAATATTACAAAAATTGTAGTACAATATAAGTTTGACCAATATTTCATTCTAACTCACTAATATTCTCTTTGCTCCGTCTTCAATTCAAACATCAAACACACTCACACAGAGAGATACACATATGCTACATTAATTGATGTGCATTTATATACTGAGTAGTTTGATCAGAAGAAACGACTGAGAAAATCCACTCTTGATTGATGGATGATGAGACGTTGTGGAAAGTTTCCAAGAAAGATTTCATCTTCGAAACCACTCATTTCTCTTCAAAACATCATGTTTTCACACGAAGCTTCTCAACAAAAACTTCGTCTTCGTCTTCTTCAAACCCCGTATTCACACGAAGTTTCTCAACTAAACCCACTTCGTATTCTTCATCATCAGAGCCCACCTTTAGACGTAGTTTCTCTGCAAAGCCTACTCCTTCGAAATCTCCGTTTCTATCTAGAAGCGGTTCAACGAAATGCCAAGCTGATGGTACATCTTCCACGACTTCTTCTGCTTCCAAGTGTTCCATCTCTCGGAGCTTGTCTCAGAAAGGAGCTTCGGTGACCCGAAAGTGTCGTAATATGGCCAAGGAGCACAAGTCTCGGTTTTACATCATGAAACGCTGCGTTTCAATGCTCGTTTGTTGGCACAAACATGCCTGAGAGATCATCGTTATGAATGTGAAGAGACAAGACTAGGTTAAATAATTACAGATTTTTTACTCTCTTTTTTTTTTTCGTTTCATTTTCTTTACACATCTTTTAATTTTTTGAAAGCACAAATCTGTATCGATGATACACTCATTTCCATTTTAATTAAATGTATTTTTTATTACGCAGTGTTCTTTTATACTTTAACCAAAAAAAACTACTAGTAGAAAGAAAAAACTGCAAAAAATTACTTTGCAATTGAAAAATATAATGGACTACTAATTTGTTTTGTTTTGTATTATTGTGCCAAAAAAGTCTAACATACTATACATTGAATGATTGTGTTGAACATCTTTTTTTTTAGAATCGCATTTGTATCATCGACTACGACTCAAAATGTAATGTAACAGTACAAAGTGTTACTGAATTTATCTTAGTCAAACTATATTTTTCTAAGCTGTTTTCTTTCGATTGAAATGGTTGTATACTGCTCTAATTTTTTGTGATACAGACGGAGTAATATTTGTATTGAAGTTAGAGAGATTCCTTCTGAAACATTGGGAAATTAAAAGACATAAACAAAACTGTACCAAGTGTCCGGTGTTCCAGGTCCACCGTTCGCATATATATTTGTCGGTCCATATTATTGTTAAAAAGTAAATATTGGTACTATCGTTTTGAAATACTGATTGATATAACTATTTGCAAATTAAACCGCATTGCTTTACAATTTTTGTTTGTTGGTTCAAACGCATTGTTGGGCTTGACGTTGACCGAATATAATCTGTAATGGATCTTTTAAGAAGAAGAAATCCTATGTGATAACTAAATCCATTGTGCATGTGAATCTAATTTTCTTTTTCTTCTATTTGTCTCCGCTAGAGAGTATCTGGAATAGAGAAGCCGAAAATGGCTTGGTGGCTCCTCATCAGTCATCAGTCATCACAAATGCTTACTTTTTCTGTTTTTACAAAGATTTACATTAAGTTGTTAATCCAACGAACATTAATATAATAAGAAGAAAAAAAAGCAATAATTTGAACAAAGATAGATGAAAAAAAACTAATTAATGAAACTAAAGTATCACCAAAAATCAATCCCAAATCATAACAAAAGAGAGCAAAGCAACTCCGAGGAAGACAGCAAGAAACTTGTAGACTGGCTTGTCGAAGTAACATTTCTCACGAGGCTTGTATCCCTTTGAGATGAGATGGTTAACCGCAACATACACAAAAACTCCACACGCAAGGCTCATGGAGATCGCATAGGTCCAGTCACCAGCGGCTCCTTGGCTAGTGGCATTGATGCCAATACCAATCCCGACGCCTATGGGACTCGATATCCCAAAGGCCAAGGAGTAGACAACGGTGAGGAAAAATGGTCGTTTTGGGATTAACTTGAGGAGAGCTATTCCCATTGCTACAGCTGCGAAGACCTTGTGCAATGATATCGTCCATAGGTTTCTCCAAGCGTCGCTTTTAGTTTCTAACCAAATATTCATAATAGAATGTTGTTAAAGAATAATGTCGCACACTTATACATACACATCATGAATTGGGTCCATCTTTAGGTTTATAATTTGTGACTTTCGTATAAATTTCGTAATGCCTAGCTAGATTTCTCTACTAGAATATACCTAGTATGTTTTTAAGTACTTATATATTCCACGCTACCAGAATTCAGTTCTGGTTATAACATGATACAAAGTATCTCATGGTCACATTATAGCTAGTATGTTGCATAAGATACTATCTTTCTGAATTTACAATTTCGATCAACAAGAGATGTTCCATGATTTAACTACATAATTTGGCACCAAACCTAATTAATAGAGTGAGTAGATTACAAAAAGTCACATAAAATGAATGATTATAACTACATAGTTTGGCTACATGGTTTATTTAGCGAACCAATTAGGGTTTTCATGATTGATAGTTACCTGAAAGACCAATGGCGATTCCCTCGAAGATGGAGTGAAAACAAAGTGCAAAAATCAGCAAAGCTGTGTCTCCAAATCCAGTAGTCCGCAAAATCACTTGATTCACATCCACACCAGTACTTCTTATCTCACGATGGTCTTCCTCTTTCACTGCCACATCATCATCATCATCCACCCTCGACTCTCCGGCGACAGCTCCGCCGTGGTGGTTATTACTTCCAGCCGCTACAAACGAAACCGCCACGTCTGCGAGCATTGTAAGGCAATATCCAGCGGCTGCTAACATGAAGGCGTAAGGATACTCTTTGTGTTTTAACCCTCTAAAAGTCTCGTTAGCGTCGCTGAGGAAATGGATTAGAGCGGTCGCGAGGAAAATACCACCGGAGAATTGAGTTCCGAGGAGGAGAAAAGACTCGTTCCATCGGTAAAAGTAAGGTGAGATACCGGCTAAGAATGTGCTAAAGAAGAGTATTATAATACAATAGATCTTTACAAGCACCAAACTTTTCGATCGGAGATTCACGACGGTGGTTGTTCCGGTTGCAGGAGGTGGTTGGTTGGTCGGCTCTTCTTCGTCTCCGTCGTCTATGCCACCGTGAGCAAGAATCAAGGAGAAACAAAGGAAGAGAATAGAGAAGAAAAAGAGAGTTGACTTTAGGGTTTTGGAAGAAGACAAAGCCATTTTAGTTAGTTATTTTTTTCTTTTGTTTCTCAATTATTGTTTGTTTGTGTTGTGTTCTTTTCTCAATTGATGAAACATATATATATTTAGTGTATGTTTTTTTATATATATATGTTGTTGGTGATTGTAGTACAGTGTTGACTTTTTTTGTTGGAGATTTGCTGTGACAAGTACAACGGTAAAGTAATTCGGAAGTTGTACTACAAAAAAAGTACAAGTGAAGGTCTAATAATCATCGCCGGCGACCAAAGAGCTAGCTGTTTCCTTGTGAAACGCCATGTACCGGATTCAAGTGAAGGTCTATAATTAGTATCAGAATATTATCAAATCAAATTGTTTCCCAAATAGGTTTGCCTTTAATAGCAAAAATATTGGATATATATATATATATATATATATATATATANTGTGATACAGACGGAGTAATATTTGTATTGAAGTTAGAGAGATTCCTTCTGAAACATTGGGAAATTAAAAGACATAAACAAAACTGTACCAAGTGTCCGGTGTTCCAGGTCCACCGTTCGCATATATATTTGTCGGTCCATATTATTGTTAAAAAGTAAATATTGGTACTATCGTTTTGAAATACTGATTGATATAACTATTTGCAAATTAAACCGCATTGCTTTACAATTTTTGTTTGTTGGTTCAAACGCATTGTTGGGCTTGACGTTGACCGAATATAATCTGTAATGGATCTTTTAAGAAGAAGAAATCCTATGTGATAACTAAATCCATTGTGCATGTGAATCTAATTTTCTTTTTCTTCTATTTGTCTCCGCTAGAGAGTATCTGGAATAGAGAAGCCGAAAATGGCTTGGTGGCTCCTCATCAGTCATCAGTCATCACAAATGCTTACTTTTTCTGTTTTTACAAAGATTTACATTAAGTTGTTAATCCAACGAACATTAATATAATAAGAAGAAAAAAAAGCAATAATTTGAACAAAGATAGATGAAAAAAAACTAATTAATGAAACTAAAGTATCACCAAAAATCAATCCCAAATCATAACAAAAGAGAGCAAAGCAACTCCGAGGAAGACAGCAAGAAACTTGTAGACTGGCTTGTCGAAGTAACATTTCTCACGAGGCTTGTATCCCTTTGAGATGAGATGGTTAACCGCAACATACACAAAAACTCCACACGCAAGGCTCATGGAGATCGCATAGGTCCAGTCACCAGCGGCTCCTTGGCTAGTGGCATTGATGCCAATACCAATCCCGACGCCTATGGGACTCGATATCCCAAAGGCCAAGGAGTAGACAACGGTGAGGAAAAATGGTCGTTTTGGGATTAACTTGAGGAGAGCTATTCCCATTGCTACAGCTGCGAAGACCTTGTGCAATGATATCGTCCATAGGTTTCTCCAAGCGTCGCTTTTAGTTTCTAACCAAATATTCATAATAGAATGTTGTTAAAGAATAATGTCGCACACTTATACATACACATCATGAATTGGGTCCATCTTTAGGTTTATAATTTGTGACTTTCGTATAAATTTCGTAATGCCTAGCTAGATTTCTCTACTAGAATATACCTAGTATGTTTTTAAGTACTTATATATTCCACGCTACCAGAATTCAGTTCTGGTTATAACATGATACAAAGTATCTCATGGTCACATTATAGCTAGTATGTTGCATAAGATACTATCTTTCTGAATTTACAATTTCGATCAACAAGAGATGTTCCATGATTTAACTACATAATTTGGCACCAAACCTAATTAATAGAGTGAGTAGATTACAAAAAGTCACATAAAATGAATGATTATAACTACATAGTTTGGCTACATGGTTTATTTAGCGAACCAATTAGGGTTTTCATGATTGATAGTTACCTGAAAGACCAATGGCGATTCCCTCGAAGATGGAGTGAAAACAAAGTGCAAAAATCAGCAAAGCTGTGTCTCCAAATCCAGTAGTCCGCAAAATCACTTGATTCACATCCACACCAGTACTTCTTATCTCACGATGGTCTTCCTCTTTCACTGCCACATCATCATCATCATCCACCCTCGACTCTCCGGCGACAGCTCCGCCGTGGTGGTTATTACTTCCAGCCGCTACAAACGAAACCGCCACGTCTGCGAGCATTGTAAGGCAATATCCAGCGGCTGCTAACATGAAGGCGTAAGGATACTCTTTGTGTTTTAACCCTCTAAAAGTCTCGTTAGCGTCGCTGAGGAAATGGAT
>NC_025702.1:16596156-16604718 GCF_000633955.1 Camelina sativa
ATACAAAGTATCTCATGGTCACATTATAGCTAGTATGTTGCATAAGATACTATCTTTCTGAATTTACAATTTCGATCAACAAGAGATGTTCCATGATTTAACTACATAATTTGGCACCAAACCTAATTAATAGAGTGAGTAGATTACAAAAAGTCACATAAAATGAATGATTATAACTACATAGTTTGGCTACATGGTTTATTTAGCGAACCAATTAGGGTTTTCATGATTGATAGTTACCTGAAAGTCCAATGGCGATTCCCTCGAAGATGGAGTGAAAACAAAGTGCAAAAATCAGCAAAGCTGTGTCTCCAAATCCAGTAGTCCGCAAAATCACTTGATTCACATCCACACCAGTACTTCTTATCTCACGATGGTCTTCCTCTTTCACTGCCACATCATCATCATCATCCACCCTCGACTCTCCGGCGACAGCTCCGCCGTGGTGGTTATTACTTCCAGCCGCTACAAACGAAACCGCCACGTCTGCGAGCATTGTAAGGCAATATCCAGCGGCTGCTAACATGAAGGCGTAAGGATACTCTTTGTGTTTTAACCCTCTAAAAGTCTCGTTAGCGTCGCTGAGGAAATGGATTAGAGCGGTCGCGAGGAAAATACCACCGGAGAATTGAGTTCCGAGGAGGAGAAAAGACTCGTTCCATCGGTAAAAGTAAGGTGAGATACCGGCTAAGAATGTGCTAAAGAAGAGTATTATAATACAATAGATCTTTACAAGCACCAAACTTTTCGATCGGAGATTCACGACGGTGGTTGTTCCGGTTGCAGGAGGTGGTTGGTTGGTCGGCTCTTCTTCGTCTCCGTCGTCTATGCCACCGTGAGCAAGAATCAAGGAGAAACAAAGGAAGAGAATAGAGAAGAAAAAGAGAGTTGACTTTAGGGTTTTGGAAGAAGACAAAGCCATTTTAGTTAGTTATTTTTTTCTTTTGTTTCTCAATTATTGTTTGTTTGTGTTGTGTTCTTTTCTCAATTGATGAAACATATATATATTTAGTGTATGTTTTTTTATATATATATGTTGTTGGTGATTGTAGTACAGTGTTGACTTTTTTTGTTGGAGATTTGCTGTGACAAGTACAACGGTAAAGTAATTCGGAAGTTGTACTACAAAAAAAGTACAAGTGAAGGTCTAATAATCATCGCCGGCGACCAAAGAGCTAGCTGTTTCCTTGTGAAACGCCATGTACCGGATTCAAGTGAAGGTCTATAATTAGTATCAGAATATTATCAAATCAAATTGTTTCCCAAATAGGTTTGCCTTTAATAGCAAAAATATTGGATATATATATATATATATATATATATATATATAATTCCATTTCTATTGGATATATACGAAATAGGCAGAGTGAAAAATATTTATAGTATCTCTTTTTCTGTCAGCAGTTAATATACAGTATACGCAAATGTAATTATTAAAGGGGTATTATCAACAATACAATTTTTTTTCTTGATTAAGTGACTTGTTACATCTTTTAAATCTATACGTTATTCATAGATTTATCCATGTATCTATATAATTTAATATGGATGTCGGATAGTATTCAAGTAGGAGCTAGAGTTTTTGTTAAGTGTAAAACAGGCACTAATTTTCTTATAAGTAGCTTAACACATAAACATACTGTAATAAAACACATTAATCTTCTTATTTTGGTACACTTTGATTTAACTGTTGCAGAGCCAAGAATAGCTGATGCTAGAAATACACCAATATATGTTGATGGTACAAACAAACAAGACAATATACTCTTTGTATATATCTAGTTAGTTTCATATCCTGAAATTCAACAGATGCGATGTTCCATCAAGACCTTTCTTAAAGTATCCTTCTGAGTAGTCTCTTAAGGTTGTGTCTCTGTATTTTGGAGGGTTTTCTTCAGACAGAAGCTCTTTCATCGGTCCATAAACTGTTGAGTTCTCACGTATACTTGAGCTGAAAAAGCTTGCTACTGATATCCTTGGGCCTCGTGTATTCGCAAGCACCCTATGCTCCACACTTATAAACTTATCGTTTGTTATCAGCTGCAAACTCAAACCCCAATATACATAAGCAAAAAACACAACTAATTTTAAGGGAATCTGGTTTTTCTTTTCAGATTGTTGCTTTACCTGCAAGAAATCTCCAATGTTGACAACGAGAGCCCCAGGAAGAGGAGAGACGTCGATCCAAGAGTCTTGATGAAGAATTTGAAGACCGCCGATATCGTCTTGAAGAAGAACCGTGAGGAAAGAGTTGTCTGAGTGTTTACTTATTCCTAAAGTTAGGTCAGGTTGTGGACAAGGTGGGTAATAATGACAGATCATAAGCAAACTCTTCAAGCAATCCATGCTCTTAAGGATCTCAGATTTCAAACCTAGTGCTTCTGAGAGAAGCTCAAAGAGCAAATCTCCTAAACTCAGCACATGCTTTGTGTACTTAATCACAGCATCCCTGAGACAGAGCAATACTTTTTGAAATTAATCACTCTCACTTTAAGAAAATTAACTATTTTCTTGACTATTCAATCACGCTATTAGTTGAAGTTAAAGATCAATTTCTTCTTGACTCTGTCCGGTTAAAAAAAAGAAGTTAGTATGTTTCCGTTACCTGCAAGTCTCAGGGAGCTCCTCAGGAGTGGGAGGATCAGGAGCCATGTAACAAGAGATAGAATCTCTCCAAGTAAGAGAAGGTGAAGAACTGTACAGATCAAAGTTACTGCTGTATGCAAATTTGTTCTTGGTGAAATCACGCGAGTAATATGATTTCTTGACCTCATGATCTTCTTCCTCGTGAAACCTACGAACTGCATCTTTAATCTCTTCAAGAACGTCCAAAGGAACACCATGGTTAATCACCTGGAAGAATCCCCAATTCTCCACCGCATATTTGACTTTCTCCACGACGGCTTCACGCGACGCTGTGTCTACGCCGATGTTTGCAAAGTCGAGGGTAGGGATCGATAGGTCTGAAACAGAGACAGAGGGTTTTTTGTTGGGTAAGGTCTCTTTAGGGATGTGGAAAATTCGAGGGATCTCGGTGATTTTAGCGTCGATGAGCCCTTTTACACCTTCTTTTGTCTCGTCGAAAGCTTTGCGCTCACTGTAAGGATCGATTCCGATAGAGTGGTTAGCCATTTTAGTGTTTCTTACTTCCTTCTAAGGAAAAAAAAAGCAATATTAAGATTAAAAAAGACGATTGAGAAGACAGTAGGAGTTGCGGATTCTGAACGGAACTAATGAATCATCATCAGTGAAGATTCGATAGATTTTATTCATTAATGTTGTCTCTTTCTCTCTTTCTCACATTGACTTTTATTAGCTGTCGTAGTTGAATTTGTCTTCGCCACTTTTTGTTACATTATTGAAGTGCCAGCCTCTCATCCAAAAAAAAAAGTATAAAATAATTAAAAAGTTAGAGAGAGAATAAAGTGAGTTTATTTAAGACTTGAGAGACTTAATATTAGGATTTCGAAGCCCAACCCAATTCTTTTATTTGTATGATATTGTTCGCTCTGAGTCCGAGTAGCAAAGCCCGTACGGATTTTTTATTGGACTCCTTCCCAAAAGATCTCATACTAATTAGAGTTGGTTTTAGCTTATACTCCCTCCGTTTCAAAGTATAAGATGTTTTAGAGGTTTTGGCTTGTTTCATAATATAAAATATTTTCAAATTTCTAGGCAACTTTTAGATTAATTTCATATTTCTTTATTAGTTGTTTTATGCTGTCTTGTTTTTGATTGATTAAACTTTCTAAAAGTAGACATTCCTTATTATGCGCGCTTTTAACCAAAACATCTTATATTTTGAAACGGAGGGAGTATATTCAAAACTTATTTTCTAATCTTCAGATGTGGGACATTGTTTGTATCCCAACAAACCTCCCCTCAAACTATGTACCACGATACTTTGGCCTCCCCTTCAGCAAAACCCAGGTACCTAGGCTCCGATATCTCTTTTTATTACTGAAGTATTCTTGAGGCACCCTTCATCATGTCATATTTTGACCGATTCTCCTACACCGAGCACATAACCCACACCCACTCCCCTAGGTCCACTTTTCGACACAGGCTCTGATACCATTTGTTGGGCTTTCCAAGGTACCTAGGAACCGGTACCTCTGCACATAACCCACACCCACTCCCCTAGGTCCACTTTTCGACACATGCTCTAATACCACTTGTTGGGTTTTCCAAGTCCAAGCCAATTCTCTTATTAGTATGATATTGTCCGTTTTGGGCTCAAATAGCAAAACCTGCACGAATTTCTTATTAGGCTCCTTCCCAAAAGACATCATACTAGGCTCCTTCCCAAAAGACCTCATACTAATTGAAGTTGGTCTTGACTTATATATTAGAAACTTATTTTCTAGTCTTTAGATGTGGGACCTTGTTTGTATGCCAACACTTAATTTAATTGGTTATATGTTTTATAAATTTTAAACAAAAACAAAATGATACAAAAATAATTAAAATAATATATTTGAGAAAATAATAGAGGTTCTCTCCATTGCACATACACTTAAAGACTGATGATAGTTTTAAAAGATACTTGAAAAATACATAAAACATAATTAGAAAACCACGTTGACCACTATTTGGCTCTGTTTCACTCCCTTTTTTGCCATTCAATAACATTCAAGTTACTTAGTCTGCTCTCGTCAGTCGTCACCTGCAAGTCTCAGGGAGCTCCTCAGGAGCCGGAGGATCTGGAGCTATGTAACATTCGATAGAATCTCTCCAGTTAACTGACGACGAAGAACTGTATAGATCGAAATTACTGTTGTAGAAAAACTTCTTCTTGGCGGCATCACGTGAGAAGTATAATTTCTTGACTTCAGGATCATCCTCGTGAAACCTACGAACTGCATCTTTAATCTCTTCAATAACGTTTAAAGGAACACCATGATTGACCACTTGGAAGAATCCCCAAGTCTCCGCTGCGGATCTGACTTTCTCTACGACGGCTTCTCGTGACGTTGTGTCCACGTGGACGCTTGCAAAGTCGATGATAGGGATCTCTAGGTCTGAAACAGAGACAGAGGGTTTCTTGTCAGTTAAGGCATCTTGAGGGTGGTAGAAGATACGAGGGATTTGGGTTATTTTAGCGTCTACGAGCCCTTTGACACCTTCTTTTGTCTCGTCAAACGCTTTGCGCTCGATGTAACGATCGAACTCAATCGAATTTTTGGTCACCATGATATGTTCTTCCGGGTCTTCGCAAGGTTTCTACAATTGCGAAGAAACAGCGAAATGAAGATAAAAAAGGAAAAATTGAGGATGAACGGTAGAGTTTGGTTTTTGGTGTGTAGGAGTAGGACCGTTATGTCCGTTTTTTAGTGGTTCCGATTTCTGACTGTATACAACTGTTGTCTTGACTCACTTACTTGTTCTAGTTGAACTTATCTTCTACGCTCTTTGTTTTTATTAAGGACTCGTTACTTAAAATTATGCATAGAGTCCTGCATTTGAATGCTGAAATTGATGAGGAGAGGATCTTGAGTGTTTTCGATTCCACATCTACCAAAAAAAATGGATTGTATCATTTAACTCAAGATGGCAACTCATGTCTGTCTATATGTTATTATGTATCAACTTTCTTAACCAATTGACCATATTATTATAGAAAACAAAAAGAAAAGTTCCTCAACTATTATTTTGCAACTGATTACCATCTTAAAGACTTATAAACACATATACATAATGAGAATATCAACTTAGCTGAATAAGTGTTTGTTACTCAATTGCTAGGCACAACAATGGAGTAAAACATGTTAATCTCCGATAACATTATTCATTGTTTTTCATGGAGTGTTGAATCCAAGCCAATTGATTGACATACAAATAAAGGGAGCCTTGCATCTTTTGATGGCTAAAATTATGCAGAGAAACTAATGTTACACAAACGAATTTTCAAAGAGAGGATCTAAAATTCCTCTGAAACGAACAATGGCAGCTCTGAATCTATACCAGAACTGAAAAAATGCCAGCTTGAATCATGGAAAGCTGCAAAGTAACCATCTGACACTGTCTCAATCGCAAACTCGGTTGTGATTCCTTTCGCAGCTACGATTCGTTTGGTGGCAGAGATGACTTCTGAGTCAAACGAAACTTGCTCTTCGTACATCTGAAAGCTGTTCCCAAACAATGCGATTCTAGACAACCGATCAGTTCTCCAATTCGCTTCCAATAGGTTGCTGTATAGATTAGCCTCACAGTGTGGCATAAAGAAAAGAGTAGGCTTTAAAGCTTCCCTTCGAGCTTGCTCATTCACAGATAAGACAGTGCATCCCAAAGATTCCAGGAAACTAGATTCAGTAGCAGAGAGAACTGGATCAAATACTTCAATGTTATCACCAACCCAATCAAACTCTTTCTTCATCAAGATTGCAATGCACAGCTGAAACCTCGGAGATTCGTATGACTCGATGCTGCCTATACCGTACATAACGATCTGCAACTGTGTTTCATTGCCTAACACGAGGCGAAACTGGTCTGACACCTCAGGTGACTTGAGCTGCTCCAAGAATGCTGTGTAAAACTTGGAGCTTTCGATTTTCTTCATAGAGATGTCCATCTTTTGCTTTAGTCTTGCTTGCCTCTGTGGATCAACTTCAAGATCATCTGATTCCCATGGTTGTTGTTGCTCTTCTTCTTGAAGCTTAGGTTTCGGTTTTATTCTTCTTCTTCCTTGTCTTCCTTTACTAGGTAAGACCACTGTCCACTCACCGTCACTTATTTCCATTGAATCTTGGTTCTTATCTAATTATTATAACTCATTTACAAGCACTACACAGTTCCCCCAAAAAATTAGGGTTTTCTACTCAAATGCAACGATTCCATAAACTGGTTCCGCTACCTAAAACATATCAACAAACAAAGTTTTCGATTCACATAAACCTAATTAATCAATCAATCAATCAATTCGCTTGATTCTGATCTATCTACTTTGGAGATCGATAAAGAAACTTACGATTAGAGACGAAAACACAGGAGGGGGAGATCGAAGAAGCACGCTTGCAAATACAGAGGACGCAGATAACGCTCGACGGCGAACGAGTAGACTCAGTGAGACATTGTGATTTTGAGTTCAGAGTCCTACCGATAGTTCCGCTACGAGATATGGAAACAGATGAATTGGAACACATATATTGGGTTAGAAAAAAATAGAATGGGCCTAGATATAGCCCAATAAAAGGCTGTTTAAAATTTTCGTTTTTAATTGACGTGTCAAATCATCAGCTAGAAGCCGTCAGATTGATTTTTTGAACTAACAATCCAACGGCTTATGGACTAACGTTTATATGTGGATACGTACAAATACAATAGTATATCCAGATAAAATGGTAATGTACACGTGTCAGTTAAACAGAGCAAGTAGACGGTGATGATGATGAAGATCTAAAAATATCTATCTTTACGTGTCCACGTAAGCAGTAAACTCAAAGCCGATATTGCACTTTTTTCACTCTTTCCAAAAAAGGAAAACAGAATATTTTTTTTTCCAAAACTAGGCTAGACGAATTTTCCGGCCTTCTTCTCCGATCTCTGATCCGAAAATTTCTATAACATGTTGTTGTAGTTTGAGTTTCAAGAGGAATTGATTGATTTTGGAAAGAAGAGAGAGTGTGGAAAGAAATGGGGAAGGAAGTTATTAGGATGAGCGGTGACGACGACGATGAACACGTACCGGAATGGGAGACTGGATTACCGGAAGGAGATGATTTAACTCCGTTATCTCAATCTCTAGTCCCGTCGATTCTAGCGTTAGCTTTTAGTATAATCCCAGAACGGAGCCGTACGATTCACGACGTCGACCGCGCGTCGCGAGTCACGATCTCTTCGTTGCGGAGCAGTAGCAATGGGAATGGTTACTCGGCAGCGACGGAGGATGTCGTAGTAGTAGTAGATCGAGTTGGATCGAGTAGTCATGGATCTGATCCGAAGAAACAGAGGAGATCAGACGGAGGTGGCGGTGAGGCTGCTGCGGTTGATTCCATGGCGGAGGAGGAAGGTGATTCAGGGACTGAGAAGACATTGAAACGACCGCGTTTAGTGTGGACGCCTCAGCTACACAAGAGATTCGTTGACGTTGTTGATCACTTAGGGATTAAATCCGCGGTTCCGAAGACGATTATGCAGCTGATGAACGTTGAAGGGCTTAGCCGTGAGAACGTCGCGTCTCATTTGCAAAAGTACAGGCTTTATTTGAAACGGGTTCAAGGTTTGACGACGGAGGATGGTCCGTATTCGTCTGATCAGCTCTTCTCTTCGACGCCGGTGCCTCCACAGAGCTTTCAAGACGGCGGAGGAAGTAACGGAGCCACCGGGAAATTAGGAGTTCCTTCGATGATCCCGATGCCAGTTTATGGGAATCACGTTGGTATGATGCAAGGACAATATCATCAGTATCGTGACCATGGAAATGAATCAAACCAGTATATGATGCAGCAGCAGAATAGGTTTGGAACCATGGTTACCTCTCCTTCTGTTGGTGGTGGTGGTGACGTGAATGACAAGTAATTAGGTGAGCTTGTTTTCGTACTGTTTCTTTTTTTAAGTAAAGTT
>NC_025702.1:16604856-16662668 GCF_000633955.1 Camelina sativa
ACCGGGAAATTAGGAGTTCCTTCGATGATCCCGATGCCAGTTTATGGGAATCACGTTGGTATGATGCAAGGACAATATCATCAGTATCGTGACCATGGAAATGAATCAAACCAGTATATGATGCAGCAGCAGAATAGGTTTGGAACCATGGTTACCTCTCCTTCTGTTGGTGGTGGTGGTGACGTGAATGACAAGTAATTAGGTGAGCTTGTTTTCGTACTGCTTCTTTTTTTAAGTAAAGTTAGAATTTTTACACTATTTGAGGACTGTGTTATATAACCTCTGTCTATAATGGCTATTGTGCCCTTGTTCCTTAATTTGATGATTAAATCCTAATTTCAAAGGTTGTTTCTCGAGGATTACGTTACAAACACAGATTTGATGTATAACACACTCTTCAGAGTGGAACTTTGTAATCTAGTTCACTCTTCAGGTGCTGACACTGAATGTAACCTAGATTTGCTGTGAGCTTCTGGTAAGCTCGTAGAGAGATCATAAACAGATCTGTATCTAAAAATAGTCATTAGCCGTCTTGAGATACATATTCTTTTCTTTTTTTTTTGATGTTCTTTGATGTTCGTTCCTATTTACGAAGACAGTCTTATCTATGACTTTCGATATTTCTCATAGTTGTTTGGTCAAAATCCTTAGGTAGATTGATTATGTTAAGTTAACTCATCTTAGCAAGTTCTTGATCTTAATTAATTCTTGTTACAGGTTCTTGGCTTCTGGTTTCTTTTCTGATTCGCTACGTTCTCGTGAATTTTAGTTTCCCACACAAGTCCTCATTGCATTTGTATAGAAAATGATTCTAGAAAAATAGCGTTGAAGCTTGGGGTTATTGGAGAATGAAGCCTTCTATATATGAGTGAATTAGTTTCACTGTCTCCATTCTTATGAGGTAGGTAAAGCATTCTTTGCTTATCATCACTTGTAGTCTTGTTAAATCTAAGACATCCCATCAAGTTTGTTCGGTTTGTTAATTGTTATCTGTCTTTGGATAATGAAGATAGCATCAGACAAGACCCTCATGTTTCCTCACTTTGAGAAATACCTCTTTGATTTATTATCATTTTACTCCTTCTTAAAGAAAAATATCTTTTGATTGTGTTGGAGGGTCATGGTCAGTGGTCACACACTAATAAACTCCAAGTCATATAACCATAAGGATGAAAGTGACATTTCAACAATAAGCTAATGTTTTGTGTTTTTTTTTTTTTTTTACTCTCTCTTTGGCCAAAATGGGTTAGTAGTGTCAGCTATATAATTTTCATTTTTGGATGTAGATAAATAAAATATATTAAAGATATATAAATCTGCATTATAGATGAGAGAATCCATAGAATATTTCTGTGACCAATATGGAGTCCCGTTAGAAGATCACTTTTCAATTTCACCCATCTTTTTGTTTCACTCAGTGGATGTTTCATGTTTGTGTTTCATTCAATGGATGTTTGTGTTCATACCATATTCTAACATTATGTTATGACTTTTATGTATGTCGGTCACTCGTGTTCTTTTTTTCAAAGCGTCACGAATTTTTAATTGATTCAGCGCATAGATTCCTTCTATTAAGAATCCAAGTTGATAGATAGAATCTCCACCCATATACTGCTTCGTCCGACAAATTTGTTTCTTCAATGGAGGCTTTTTAGCCATTTGTTCTCAGTAATAGTTATGGGTGAAATCACTATGTACGTAATTACTACAGTTTCCTAACCGAAGTTTACTAACGCAAGTTGTATGAAGACCTAACAGAATTTTGGAAGCTGAGAGGTCTTCCCTTCAGAACTCTTACCTCCTTCCACCATTAGCAAGCTCAGCAGCTTTGGCAAAGAACATGATTTTCACGATAGAACAACCGAATTTAACATTCCTTGAATCTTCCCTGACAAGTCTTTGTGGATCTTAGAGCAGAAACCAAACTGACCCCGAGCTGTTTGGTATGATGACAAAGCGAAAATATTTGAAGAAACTAAAAGAGTTCAAGTAACTTTAATAGAGAAGCGGCAAGCTCTTCATCTGTTTGAGTGTCTCTAATTGCAGAAGCTCTTATTTATACAACTGCTAAAAACTGCACTTTAAAAAGTTAAAATTAAAATACCATTCCGTTGATGCCATTTTACTTCATAATACTAAACAAATCTCTGCTGGTAATATCTTGACTTTGAAGTTTGAACAGAGACTACATGGAATTCTTCGTTTTCAAGGAATTGACAAAGTCTTCTAATGATGAGCTCCACGAGGAACCTCCACTTCTGACAGAGGCTTCAAGCTTTTCTTTCAAGTCAATGGCTCTCTTCCTCATTTCTGCTCCTTCTTCATCCACAATCAACCTCTCCACAGCTCTCTCCACAGCTCCTTTATCCAGCTCACCCTCTAATTGAACCCCAATTCTCCAAACTCTCTCTAAGTACCTCGCATTAACTTTCTGATCGCCCGTATAAGGCCTACAAATCATTGGAACTCCTTCCCCGATGCTCTCTAGCGTAGAGTTCCATCCACAGTGACTCCAAAACGCTCCTACGGCAGGATGTCTGAGAACTTCCATCTGTGGTGCCCATTTCACAATGTAACCCCTTTCTGAAACCAACTTATTGAATTCCTCTGGTAAGGATTCTGTCCATTCCGAGCCGGGAACAGAACCTGGTCGGATCACCCATAAGAAAGGTTGATTGCTGTTACTTAATCCCCAAGCCATCTCCAAAACGTCTTTGGTTTGCATTAGAGCCAAGCTTCCCAAGCTTATGTATATCACTGAGCCTAGTTTCTGCTTGTCCAACCATTCAATGCAGCTCCTGTCCTCTTCTAGTAAACTAGAAGACGCTGAAGCTGCAATGTGAAGTGGGCCTATAGGATACACTGGAACTTGTAGTTTTCGTTGCAACTGTGCCAAAGAGGAGCTCTCTAGACAGCTTGCTGAGTTGATGATAACAGCAGAAGCTGTTCTAATGTTGACAGTCTCACAGTAAACCTTGAGTACACTCTCCAATGGTCCAAATGCTGAAGTTGGTAGGTCCTTGTACCTTAGAGGATCCAACCCTGGAAATACCTTGTCTGACACTTCAGGATCTACCAAAGTAAACAGCATGCATTTAGATTGGTTTGTCTGAATGGGATTTGTGGATCAAAAAAAATCTTGAGTACCTTTCATGTCGAGCAAGAACGACTCTGCGTTGACGCTAGCCAAAACAGAGCGACAGACAAAAGCAGTAGCACTTGTCGTGCTGAAGAGGGCACTGGGAAGTTGAAACTCCTTAACTGCAGCTTGAGAGAAGTACATGTACTCATCGTAGACGACACAAGCAATATCATTACCTTGTTCCTCCAGTAGTTGACCTATACATTGCTTGAAGCTTCCCTCACAGATTTGATTGAGCTTGACCAAAAACATGTATGGTCCTAGGTTTTTGAGATCAGACTCAGTTAAGCTACCCGGGATGGTGAGGAAATGGAAATCAGAAAAGTCTTTGGAAGAGCTAACTCGGTTAAATTGTGTGAGAACAACAGTGATTGAGAGTCCCTTGGAGTAAAGAGCTTTCCCAAGTTGCATAATCGGAGTTACATGACCTTGAGCTGGGACAGGAACCAACACTATCCTTCTCTTAACTCGTACTTCTTCCATAGTTTATCTCTTTTGTCTTGTCTCTCTCTCTCTCTCTCTTTTTCTTTCTCAACGTATGAATGGAAAAAAATATCAAAGAGACATAATGATGCTTAAATGCTTTAAACCAGATCTGATGTGATCTTTTATAGACACGTGATATATGATATGTGTTAACCGTTACATTGGTCTCATCGACATATTGTTTTTATCCCTAAGTGGAAAAATTCTGAGGTTGGGGAAAGCTCTTAGCATTGTGTGAAAGGAGAAGCAAAAGAAGAAGCACGTGGAGTTAACAAAATGGACAAAGAACCTCGAAGATAAAAATGACAAAATTGGTCACCATCTCTAAGGATAGATACTAGATATTATTATAGGTGAACTGCCCCATTTAAGTCTTCCTTTTGTCATTTTCTATATTGATTTTATGTCTAAGTTAGTCTATCTCTATCCTTTTCTTTATTTATTTCACCTCTTTCTTGATAGTTTTATTGTGTTAGTTTTAGCATAGAAATTTCATGTCTGAACATAAAAAAGCTGCCGGCCGATCGAGTAGCCGTAAATCTTGGAGTGTGGATCGATGTGTTAGCATCTGTTTAAAAGCATTAAAAGCATTATCATTCTAGAAAGTATGTACAAAGGCCAGATATCTCCAGGGCACAGTGTCGGGTTTGTGACCATCAAAACAGATACCAAAGTGGCCCCCGATTGGAGTCAGTTGATCTGTTTGGTATGGTGAAAAAAATGAAAATAACTGAAGTAACTTATAAGGGTTTCTAGTGAGTAAATTTGGTCGCAGAAACTGTAATGCACAAGCACAAGGTCTTATCTCTTATCCTGCTGTTTTGGGAGTGTAACTCAAAACAATGCTTCTCAGCTTCTGTCTCCAAATGCAGAAGAAATTCTTCTATTTAGAGACAACTGTCAAAAATCACACTGAAAAAATATTACACTTCCATTTTTATTCATTTGAGTCATAATGTTAAATGAATATCTTATGATACACTGTTGGCTTTGGACAGGGACTATCTCATCTTCACGGCGTTGTCAAGGAATTGACAAAATCGTCCAATGAGCTACATGAGGAACCTCCACTTCTGGCAGAGGCTTCAAGCTTATCTTTCAAGGCAATGGCTCTCTTTCTCATATCTGCCCCTTCCGCATCCACAGTCAACCTCTTCACAGAGCTCTCCACAACTCTTTTATCCAGTTCTCCCTCCAATAGAACCCCGATTCTCCAAACACTCTCTATGTACCTCGCGTTAACTCTCTGATCGCCGGTAAAAGGCCTACAGATCATCGGAACTCCCTCCCCGATGCTCTCTAGCGTCGAGTTCCATCCACAATGACTCCAAAAACCTCCTACTGCAGGATGTCTGAGAACTTCCATCTGTGGTGCCCATTTCACAATGTAACCCCTTTCTGAAACCAACTTATTGAATTCCTCTGGTAAGGATTCTGTCCATTCCGAGCCGGGAACAGAACCTGGTCGGATCACCCATAAGAAAGGTTGATTGCTGTTACTCAATCCCCAAGCCATCTCCAACATGTCTTTGGTTTGCATTAGAGCCAAGCTTCCCAAGCTTATGTAAATCACTGAGCTTGGTTTCTGCTTGTCCAACCATTCAATGCAGCTCCTGTCCTCTTCTAGTAAACTAGAAGACGCTGACGCTGCAATGTGAACTGGGCCAATAGGATACACTGGAACTTGTAGTTTTCGTTGCAACTGTGCCAAAGACGAGCTCTCTAGACAGCTTGCTGAGTTGATGATAACAGCAGAAGATGTTTGAATGTTTACAGCATTACAGTAGAGCTTGATAATACTCTCTAATGGCCCAAATGCTGAAGTAGGCAAGTCCTTGTATCTTAGAGGATCCAACCCTGGAAAAACTTTGTCTCGCGTTTCAGGATCTGCAGAGAGAACAGCATTTGTATTGGTGTATCTAACTAAATGGGCATTTGAATTGAGATACAAAAGCTAGAATCTTGAGTACCTTTCATGTCGAGCAAGAAGGACTCTGCATTGACTTTAGACAAAACAGAGCGGCAGACAAAGGCAGTAGCACTTGTCGTGCTGAAGACGACACTAGGAATTTGAAACGCCATAGCTGCAGCTTGGGAAAAGTACATGTACTCATCGTAGACGATACAAGCAATATCATCATCACCTTGTTTCTGCAATAGTTGACTTATACAGTGCTTGAAGCTTTCCTCGCAGAGTTGATTGAGTTTGAGCATAAACGGGAGTGCTCCAAGGCTTTTGAGATCAGAGTCGGTTAAGCTATCTGGGAGGGTGAGGAAATGAAAATCAGAGAAGTCTTTGGAAGAGCTAACTCGATTACACTGTGTCTGAACAACAGTTATGGAGAATCCCTTGGAGTAAAGAGCTTTCCCAAGTTGCATAATCGGAGTTACATGACCTTGAGCTGGAACTGGAACTAACACTATCCTTCTCTTCTGCACTTGCTTTTCCTCCATTTTTTTCATCTCCTCTTTAGGACTGGAAGAAGCTCAAAGAGATGGTTATGTTTGGTCAGAATCTCACCAGATCGGATCTGACCTGTTCTTTGGTCTCCAATATTTTATGTTTATCTCTAAATGGAATATTCAGATTTGATGATTTGGGGTAATAAAAAAAACAAAAAAAAAAACAGAAAAATTCAGATTCAAAGTCAGAAGAAATCAAAGTTTCATTTTGTCTTTGTCCAATAAGATATATACTGATAAATAAATAAAAGACAACTGGCTACAACTGTGAATTTGACAAGACAAACCTCATAATAAAAGTTAAATGTGATTACCTTGTTCGGCTTGATTTTGATGCTCCAAGCCTCCAACATTTTACCTCGAGGCGCATGTGTCCTGGTTTACCATCCATTGCCGTTCGTTCAACCGCTCTATAGTTAGCAACCTCACCTGTTACCACATCATCTCAACATTCAAAACTTATGTAAAAGATTGCATTTGCCGCCTTAAGCTTCTCATGCGGTTCTGTTCCATCTTTTGACTTTCCAAAACCACCTTTTGAGTCTCCAATGGTAGACATTCTGCAATATCGTTCGGTGTAAAGAATCCATCCCCTTTCGTGTAAAATGCAAACTCAACGAAGAGATGCAACCACTCATCCGCCATGCCCTACAACTCTGATTCTTCACCACATAGCATTCTTTCCGATCATTATCATCAGACAAACCATTCGGGTAATTCACCTATGTACCATTCATCTCGGGCCTCATTATCCCACTCATGATCCTCTTTCGCCCCTTTGTTACGTTCCACATTGCACAAAAACTACTCCCACTATAATTGCACACGTCTCAAAAGTGGGTAGAGAATATTCTGATGGATTCACCACCGCAAATGTAATGAACAACTTGGGGAACCAACGAGGCAACGATCTGCTCACAGACTCAAAGTTGTAGTCAGTACCATTCTGAAAATTGTAACAATAAAGACCAAGTATGCTACAGAGGCCGTTGTCATCAGATGTTCTCCAATATTCCGGCTTTAAGTTCTCACCATCCAAAACAGAACTTTCGAAATCAGGATCATGTGAGATACATAATTTATCAATATCCCAAACACCACTGTTATCATGTAACTCCTTGGATTGCTTTCGCACCTCATCACAGAATCGGGCAAACTCAAGATTATCGCTATTTACTATACCTTATGTGGGCGGTGCTTCATTCCCAATTTCATCGTCCTCGATTCCCTTCATATCCCCAAATTTGTTAGTTCGTCACTCCCTACTCTCAGTTTTGATGATTATAACCAAAATGAGCATTAGGATCAAACAGCTTCTACCCAGCTGCTGCCTAGAAACCTTCTAAACCTCTTCCTCTTAATCATCTTCTTCATTCTGACAACACTTTCCCAGTTACCAGCATTGGCATACAAACTGGACAGAAGCAAGCCATTCCCTGAGTTCTCAGGTTCGAGCTCTGCTAAGTGCTTTGCTGCAATCCTTGCAAGCTCCATGTTCCCGTGATTTCTACACGCACCTAACAAAGCACCCCACACAAACAAATCCGGCTCCATTTGCATAGCCTTGATCATCTCATAGGCCTCAACAAGCTTCCCTGCTCGGCCGAGAAGATCCACCATACAAGCATAATGCTCCAATCTCGGGTCGATTCTGTACTTGTTTTGCATTGAATGGAACAATTTTTTCCCAAGATCAGTTAACCCCGCGTGGCTGCAGGCTGTGAGGATGGCCGTGAATGTTAAGTGGTCTAGTTTCTCACCCGTGGCTTCCATCTGATTAAATAGCTCAACTGCTTTGTCAGAAAGCCCGTGATTTGCGTAGCAGAAGATCATCGAGTTGAAAGTAACAGTTGTCTTCTTTGGCGTCTTGTGAAACAAGATCATTGCTTCTGATATGTTACCACATTTGCCATACATATCGAGCAAAGCACTTCTAACGAAACCGTGATCTTCTAGTCCAGTGACTACCGAGTAGCCATGAATCTCCTTGCCGTGCTTCATATTTGAAAGTGTGGTACAAGCAGGCAAAAGAGTTGTGATCGTAGCTGAGTTTGGATAAAACCCATGAGTTAACATCTGTTTAAAAGCATCAAAAGCTTTCTCATTCTGAAAATTATGTACAAGGCCTGATATTATGGAAGTCCAGGACACAACGTCGGGCTTGTGACCATCCAAACACATCATCTCAAGAATCTCAGATACTTGTTCTTCACTACCCATATGCGCAAATCCTGAAAGTATAGCATTCCAAGTGATAATATCAGGTTTTATTCCTACTCGTTTCATATCTTTCACCAAGTTCAACGCTTTATCTGATTGACTGTTGTTAGCATAACCAGAGATCATAGCATTAAACACAACCAAATCTTGTTCACCCAAATCATCAAACACCTTCCTCGCATTATCTACCTCCCCATACTTCGAATACATATCAATAAGCGAGCTAACTATAAAAGCATCAGATTCAAACGAACACTTCAGCACAAGACAATGTATCATCTTCCCAAATTCTTGATCAAGCACATTGCGACTAGCTTTAAGAAGACTAGGAACGATGAAAGCGTCAAGCTTTAAACCTTCTGTATTCATTTCTCTGAATAAATCCAAAGCCTCCTGATAAAACCCATTTCGAGCACAAGCCCCAATCATGACAACCCATCCACTAATATCTCTCTTGGGTATTTCATCGAACACCTTCCGTGCATCTGCTACTTTCCCACATTCAACATAAAAAGTCACAAGCTTCGCTGCAGTTTTCACCAACCGAGCAATCCCAGATGTCACAAGATGAGCATGAAGCACTCTTCCTCCAGAAAGCAGTCGATCTCGACCGTTGTTTTCGATTAGTTCGACATAAGAACCGATCGACAATAACCGAAAAGATCGAGGTATTACTGATAACTTGATCATGGATGAATGAGAATCAAAGCTTCAAAATTTCTCATAAACCGCATCATTGATGTAAAGATTTCAGTAAGTGAAGTATGAAAAAGCTCCAAATTTTATCGGACAGAGAGAACGAAGAAGAAGTAAGAACAGAGTTAACGATTATACCAGATTAAACGGTACGAACCGGAATAAGGTTACGATTAAGAAGAAATAACCGGAAATTGGAAGATCGGTTAACGAATAACCGGATTTGATTGTCCAGAAAAGGGTGAATTCGATCGAATGAAGCAGAGAGAATTATGTATGCAGCAGCAACATCTTCGATTCTGTCTCCAACACCACAAAGTTTCTTCCTTTCTCATCATCTTCCTCCAATTTCATTCCTTTACCGGTTAAATTTTCTGGGTTTTCCTGTAACAAAGTGCTGCTGCTATGGTGGAGACATTGGTCTCTCTTCGTTTTATAAACAACGGAGTGGTATTCAAAGACGGAGAAGTCGAATCATCGTCCCTAGAGCTAGAGTCTCTCCATACGAGATTCTTGGTGTGTCTCAGTCTGCGACTCCTCAAGATATAAAGAGGGCTTACCGTAAACTTGCTCTCAAGTATCACCCAGATGTTAATAAAGAGGTACCTTTTTTACGGTTTCTATTTCATTGGAATTAATTCATGTTTTGTAAAATTTACGGAACTATGTATGGCTGCTTAGATGTTTTTGTATGTAGAATCAAATTCTTGAAATTGGAACTATGTATGGATGTTTCAATGCTTACACGTTTGTCCTATATATATACAAATTCATGGAATTGGGACTTTGTATGGTGCTTTCATGTGTATGTGTGTCTTTTGTAGACCTACTTGAAGTTAGTTGATGGACTTATATTACTTAGTCTTTATCCTTTGTGGAAGAAAAGTATAGTTCATCCTCTGGGTGATTTTGGTGTTATAGGCAAATGCGCAAGAGAAGTTTTTGAAAATAAAGCATGCATACACTACCCTGATAAACTCTGACTCACGGCGGAAGTACGGATCAGAGAGTAGTCGTGCTTCATACTCGACGGGCCAAACAAGTCGAAAAAGTGACAGACAAGTCGAGGAAGATTTCTATGGACTTGGTAAAAACCCTAACCCCCTGAAAGCATCATATATTTGTAATTGAATCACAATCATATCAGGATCATTTTGTGTAAAATCGGAACTGACTCTTTGAAGCTTAATGCTAAACTATGGCTTGACATCATTTAGAGAAGAGAATTTTTGTATGAGCACAGTGTAGAAGCATTGAGAAAGTGTTTCCAACACCAATACTAAATAGGATTTGTGAGAATGTTCAGTGTTTGATAAATTATTGTGAATGCTAGGCTCCTTTTAGTGACTGTGGTTAGAAGTGTGGTGCGGTGCTCTCTCTAATGTGTTGTCATCTTTTGGGGGATTAGGTTGATTGAGGTCAGTGTGATCTTATGCATAACATACTTTACTATGCAGGTGAATTCGTGAGGGATGTTCAAATAACAGTCGGTAGAGTCAACCTGTGAAATCTATCTTCTTTCTGTCATAAGATTGTTTTTTTTTGCACAGAACATTGTGTATTGTAGTTAGTCACTCATTTAGAGGCTCACACTTCTTGTGGTATTGGCAGGCGATTTCTTCAAAGATCTTCAAGAAGAGTATAATAATTGGGAAGCTAGTGCATCCTCACAAGGAAAACCAAAAAGTCTTTGGGAAGAACTAGGGGTAAGCCCGATAATATCAAAATACTGATAACCAGGAGTCGTTGATGAGTTTCACATATGAGCTTAAACTTGAAATTTTCATGAATTAATCTGCTTGTTTCTTCAATAGACTTTGTTACTAAAATCCGTGTTCAAAACCTTATTGTTTATATGGTAGTAAGCGTCAATACAAAAAAATCCATAGAACAAACAGAGTCTATACTAACCTGTTTCCTCTGATTTGGTTTTACTTATTTCGAAAACAATATCAATATCAGTCTAAACTGATATTGTTTTCCGCTGGGAAGTCTGTTCGTCCATCGAGGAATTTACAGAATCGGTTCTGATGATTAAGAACTAAAACCGTTTTTAGCTCCTTTTGAGTCTCATGTTTCTTTTTCTTTTCTCTCAGGAAATTGGGGAAGAATTTGTGGAGTTTCTTGAGAAAGAACTTAACATAAGTGACGAAGACAATGAAGAATCAAGCAAAAACGGACAAAGATTTGATTTTGAAGAAGGCTCATCCACTGAGAAATCGTCAGGGAACAATAATAGCACAAAGAACAGTATAGAAGACAATATTGATGAGATCGAAGCAACTCTTGCTCAATTGAAGAAAGATCTTGGCTTGCAATAATCCCAAATAGTTTTCTTAGTTGGTGGTTTGATACTCTGATGTTTCTTTCTATCAGTGAAAGATTTTTTTCCCTACATGTTGTATAACAAAAGTATATTAATTAGTATATATTTTTTGAAAGCAAGTATATCTCCTAGTATATTATTTCATGAATGCAAATTATTTCATTCATGCACATTATTACGGTTTGGTAAACAAGCTCACGCCTTTGTCGCCATCTCTTGCGTAGGTCTCCTCCTGGAAGCAACATTGCCTGCGGCCATCTTGGACACAATTCATAATCCACCTGTATTAGTTTTTCTCTAACTAGTTAATACTGGTTCTAGTTCTAGATTCATGTTTTCAGTAATGCTGTCTTAAATATGCCTAAAATTCTTGGTTTTATGGTTGATTACTCAACTCTTGTAATAAAATTTGTGATTAATGATGGTGAACTATAGCCAAAATTTCAGTTCAAACAAAATCAACACAGCATTGCCACAACCGTGAATCTCTTGGCTCATAATCCGGTTTTAGTGAAACCTATGGTTTGACTTAAACAAGTATCCAAATCTCGGTATAACAGATATTGGTGAACCGGCAATCAGGAGTTGACATTATGACTACAAATAAACAAGACTAGGGTATACAAAAACATGTGCAGCTAGGAATCAAAAGCTTGTTGGTGGATTCGATCATTCAACTGGAGGTTTACTTAACCATATATACTCTTATTGGGGGAACAAAATGAGAAGATGAGATCCATATCAAACATATAGGAAATAATCGGATCAACAAAGTAGAATTTGCACTGTTCAAGAGTTGTGAAAACAGAAGAGAAAAGGAAACGAGAAATTGACAGTGTCTACAATTCTCTCTTTTCATGTTATTCGAACAGGTTTGAAAGCCGAGGCACTCACAGTAGTTTCCATCAGAACACTTGGCCTCCTCAGCCTCTAACAATTCGCGACAGTAGATCACCTGAGATTTGAAAACAGATCATGAACAAACGTAGAGAATAGTATCCAGAGAAATCACTGAGATTCTTGTAATTACAAGAGTCTGATTCAAACACACTTAGTTAATCTGATCTGAATGAAGTGGGAAAAATCGAGTATGGCTCATAATGCATCAAGTATTACCATATCTACAGAACTAAAATGGCTCAAGAAACAGATGCAGACAAATCGAACATTACACATTGAGATTTTAGATAAATGCAAGTCAAAATATTTCATTTCATACAACATTATAGGTATAGGTCTATTGGACAAAACCAGATACCAAATCATGAATTACGATTGATGAAAATTACAAACATACCAAACAAATTCTCAGAAATTTGAACGAAATGAAAATATTTTCATATGATTCAATCAACAGATGCAGAGAACCAATACAAAACGTAAAATATAATTGAAACATCGAAAAATCTAAAGACATTACCGCCTGTGTTGTTGGACAAACTTGGAGTTCTTGGCGTCTTCCTCTGCAAATGAATCAAAACACATTTACATAAATTAGGGTTTCTACAACAAAGTGATCCAACAATCAAAACCGAGACACAATAACACATCAATATATCCGATCCGATTCTATAAATACCGATCGATTAGAGATTAGCTCTTTCATATGTATAGAAGATCGGTCAGATCTGAAGAGACATACCAGTGAATCCAGCCGTGAGCTTGGTGATGAGGACGCCGGTGACGGCGAATCCAGTGAGAAACGGCCAACAACGTTTCCATTCCCTCTTGAAGAACACTGGCCACGGATCAAACAACCTCATCTCTCTTTCTCTCTTTAGTCTTCTCTCAAAGTTTGGTTTCTGGTGAGTCGGGACTGCTTCGCGTAGACAGAGATGAAAGTGACGACAGATGATGACTGATAGGTTGATTTGATAATGGATCCGTGAATTCATTTTGTATAAGGGGCCCAAAAAATCCATCTCTGGCCCAAAACTATTATTTTTTTGCATCCTTTGTAAAAGGATCTTTTGTGTATAATCCTGCATAATCTCGAATGTTATCAGTTCGGGTACGTAGACCAAATAATATAATGCAAGCAAAAGTTCCTAGATTCATGGCGATATAGAACAGCATATAAGTTATCATGCTCGCATATCCACCATTTGAGTCTCAAAAATATATTGACCGTTATATTTTATATACCGGTCAGTATAAAATATACTGACCGTTAAAAAAAAAAAATATATATATATATATATATATACTGACCGTTGCGTTTGAAACGCGCACTACTGCGACTGCGTTTCCAGCACTCCAAAATCGTCAATCGCGTTCTCAAATCGCCGATGATAAGGTCTCATCGTAATCGCCGTCCTTCTCGCTGCGGAAGATTTCTCTGCCGTATATGGCCGATTTATCGCCGGAGATTCGCCACATTCGTCCTCCTTACAGTAGCTATTGGGCCGTTCGACGCCGGCTGAAAGAGATGGGTCTCTCAAAATTCTCTCAGAGTCATGGCCGGAAGAGGTGATTCTAAGTTTATGATATGACTGAAAAATTGCAACTTTATTTAAATGGGTTCTGATTTTGGATGTATCTGATAATGGCGTCTTTGTTACTGGAATTTGTTTGTTCATGTGTTGTCTCAACTTCACTTTAGATATAATAATAATCAGCATTGATAATTGTGAATCCTCTGCTTTGTAATTCGAAGCTGTTCTTGTCGATGAAGACGCCAAAATATGCTTTCAATACAAGTCAATGACCACTTAAATGTCAAATCTTTTGCTCTCTCTCTCTCTCTTTGTGTAATTTTTTTTATCTAATGCGCTAAAGAGTGATGACTGCAAAACCTGTGATTGACACATTCTCTTGAATACACACAAGTTGCCTATTTTCTGACCAAGAAACTGTAGTTAGATGTATTCTTAAGGCCAATTCCCTAACCAAGTTCGTAATCGTGAAGTTGCAATAGAAAAATCATTTACTCATTCGTTTCATTGACTTTTTTTTTTCTTTTTTGAAAATTTCAAAACTCAGGACATCTTGCCATGTTGTCAGAGGCTAAGGCTTGGCTTGTTTCTTGGGTTTACTCTATTTATACGCTGTTTCACTCAAACTCTGGCATTAGTAATGTTTTGATATCTAAAAGCTATGGATATGGATATGAATAGTCCTTGTTGGCCTTTGCTGCTTCTATTAGGAGCTTTTGCCATTATTCGTAGTGTTGGAGCTCAGGATCAACTAGGTATCCACACATCTTACTGGTTTATATGTATATATGCATCTACTTCTCCTTAATGTTTCGAGTCTCAGTCATGTCTGTACCTGATCTTGCTTTTGATTTTCTTCACTCTCTTACCAGGGTTTATCAGTTTGGATTGTGGGTTACCTGTGAGTGAACCGTCTTCTTATATTGAGTCAGTAACCGGACTACGGTTTTCTTCTGATGCTGAATTCATCCAAACTGGTAAAAGTAGTAAAATCCAGGCCAGTATGGAGAATGACTACCTGAAGCCGTACACGAGGCTGAGATATTTTCCAGATGAGAGAAGGAACTGCTATAGCCTGAGTGTTGACAAGGGTAGGAAATATTTGATCAGGGCTGGTTTCATTTATGGGAATTACGACGGCCTTAACTCCGACCCGATATTTGATCTGCATCTAGGACCTAATTTGTGGGCAACTATAGATTTGCAAAAGTTTGTGAATGGTACAATAGAGGAGATCCTTCACACTCCAACATCAAACTCATTGCAGGTTTGTCTTGTTAAGAATGGGACAACTACACCCTTGATCTCAGCATTGGAATTACGGCCATTGGGAAATAATTCTTCTTATCAGACAGAGTCAGGTTCTCTGAATCTTCTTGTTCGGATGTATCTCAACAAGACAGATGGCTTTCTACGGTAAGTGTTTTTTTATTTAACTGTGGTGGAGTCTATATTCCTATGTATACTTTGTTTTTAACATTCCTTTTCTTGTCCAAGGCTAATACAACCTTTGCTCAACTTAGGTATCCGGACGATATTTATGATCGCAGATGGCATAATTACTTTTTAACGGGGTGGACCCAAATTTCCACCACTCTTCAAGTGAGCAATGACAACAGTAATTATAATCCACCAAAAAAGGCTTTTGTAACGGCTGCCACACCTTCCAATGCTAGCGCGCCATTGACAATCAGTTGGACATCTGATAGTCCTGCTGACCAGTATTACTTGTACAGCCACTTCGCTGAGATACAAGATTAACAGAGTAACGCTACCAGGGAATTTGACATATTTATGGGATGGAGTTGTTGTTACCGAAGCTTTCATCCCTGCAAAGTTAGTGACAGATACTATCTATAATACTTCTCCGGAGACGTGCAAAGAAGGAAAATGCAGTTACCAGCTAATAAAAACGTCAAGATCTACTCTGCCTCCTCTACTTAACGCTCTTGAGATCTACACAGTTATCCAATTTCCACAATCGGAAACAAATGAAAATGACGGTATGTTACTAATCTTCATTGTTTAGCAGATAAGGTCTGTTTCAAAAACTAAAATTTCACCTGTCATTCCTCACATCATTGAACTTCACACCAGTGGTTGCTGTTAAAAATATCGAAGCTGCCTATGGATTGACTAGAATCAGGTGGCAAGGAGATCCTTGCGTTCCTCAAAAGTATGTGTGGGACGGGTTGAACTGTAGCAACACAGATATCTCTATACCTCCACGAATAACTTCCTTGTAAGTCGTATGATGACACACACACACACACATACACTTTTCTCTTCAAGATACGTTACTGACAATGCTTTGAATCACTAGAAACTTGTCTTCAAGTGGATTAACTGGAACCATAGCGGCCGCTATTCAAAACCTTACACAGCTAGAAAAACTGTAAGTATGTCCGGTGTATGTAGTGGTATATTTTCAATGGGAGTAAACCTATCGACCTTTAATAAAGGTCCTTTATTTTGGGAATAACATTTTAGGGACTTGTCAAATAACACACTGACTGGAGTGATACCAGAATTTCTAGCCCAGATGAAATCGTTGGTGATCATGTAAGTTGCTCAGTATATCTTCTTTTACTTTACATTCCATTTTTGGTCATGTGTCTTTATGCATGAAGATTGCTCTTCTTTATCAGAAATTTAAGCGGCAACGATCTTAATGGTTCCCTTCCTCAAGCTCTTCAAAGAAATGGACTAGAGTTACTGTAAGAACTAAGAAACTTCCAACATACTCTTTAAAATTCCGCAGTTATTATCCACAGCCCTTTTGTGAACTAATGTGTTTAACAACACCCTTCTTCTTGCAGAGTTGAAGGAAACCCAAGGCTTTGTCTCTCTGGCTCCTGCACAGAAAACTCCAAGCGGAAATTTCCTGTGGTAATTGTTGCATCAGTTGCATCTGTGGCCACAATCGTTGCTGTGTTGGTTCTTATTTTTGTTCTCAATCAGAAAAAGCCCTCTACTGCGGAAGGTAATTTGCAGGAGATCTCTCATCAAATCAAGGAACTAAAAAAAATTGATGAAAAATAGTTTCTTCTTACATACCTTACTTTTTTTCTTTCTCTATAGCCCTACAACCTCCACTGAGTACGCCAACGGTGAATGATTTATATGATAATTCATCTGAGCAATCAATCGGGACGAAAAAGAGAAGGTTTACTTATTCAGAGGTTATGAAAATGACGAATAATTTCCAAAGAGTTGTAGGGGAAGGAGGATTTGGTGTCGTGTGTCATGGTACCCTGAATGGTTCCAAACAGGTAGCTGTTAAAGTCCTGTCTCAATCATCAAGTCAAGGCTATAGGCATTTTAAGGCAGAGGTATGGAGAATCTTCTAAATAACTTATGATCATCTCAAGCATCACAACCTTACGTTTATCTCTTGTTTTTATTTCTCATGAATGATTAGGTCGATCTTCTTCTAAGAGTTCACCATACAAATTTGGTGAGCCTCGTTGGATATTGCGATGAAGGAGATCACTTGGCTCTTATCTACGAGTTTATGCCTAATGGAGACTTAAGAGAACATCTATCCGGTAACCTTATAGTTCTTCATGATTTGAGTACCTAGACTATATTTATAATGTTTAAGGTTCAGAAGGATCTAAAGGATCCTATATACAGGAAAGCGAGGTGGGTCATTTATCAACTGGGGCAATCGGCTACGAATAGCTCTAGAGACTGCACTAGGTTCGTACTAAGCTTATCCCATAAAGTATAGCTTAGGATGACTTTCCTTATGGTGGATTAAGAAATAATAACTTCTTTGAATAGGATTGGAATATTTACATTCTGGATGCATACCACCAATTGTACATAGAGATATAAAAACTACAAACATATTGTTGGACGACCAGTTAAAGGCTAAGCTTGCCGATTTCGGACTTTCAAGATCTTTCCCTGTTGGAGGTGAAACACATATTTCAACTGTGGTTGCTGGGACTCCTGGATACCTTGATCCTGAGTAAGTATCGTTAATTACCATTACAATGTGCTGAAAGTGAGTTGTTATTTTGCTCTTAATATTTTGGTTAGAGAGTATAACCATGTGGTTCTTTGCCGTGCAGATATTACCAGACAACTCGACTGGGTGAGAAGAGCGATGTGTACAGCTTTGGAATTGTGTTGTTGGAGATGATCACAAACCAACCCGTGATTGACCAATCCCGTGAAAAATCTCACATATCACACTGGGTTGGGTTTGAGCTTAACCGAGGAGATATTACTAAGATCATGGATCCAAACTTGCACAGGGATTACGACTCTCGTTCAGTATGGAGAGTTCTTGAACTGGCAATGTCGTGTGCAAATCCTTCTTCTGTGAACCGACCAAACATGTCCCAAGTTGCTAATGAACTGAAAGAATGTCTTGTGTCTGAAAATGCAAGAGGAAATATGAAAATGGACCTTCAGAGATCCCCTGAAGTGAGCATGAGCTATGATACTGAGATGTTTCCCAGGGCAAGATAGTATGTGCTGCAAGTAACACAGCCATGCCAGATGATTAGTTGGGGTTATTGGACTAGGCACGTCCGTGTAACATATGTAACACGAAGCAGTCATTTTTGCTTTGATCATCGAATCAGTGGATAGGCATGGGCTCTCAGCGTTCTACTGAGGTGACTAGTGAGCTTGAACTCTGGCGATGTTGCTTATGGCAAGATGGATTAATTGCGATTTCTAATTTTTCTTTCGTGGTGATTTTTTAAAAGTTTTGAATTGTATGCTACTATTTCTGTATAATATAACGACTTGTAAAATTTCCAAAAAAGTTCAACAATTTCTCATTGACCTACGTCTCTTTGGATATAATCAGAGTTGAAGTTGATTATTACTACTCTTTGCTTTTAAGAGAAGTTTATTGAATTTTTTCTTTTTGTCTATGATTGTGCGCTGGAAGTTGTTCTTGTGAATGTAAGATGTCAAAGGCTGTGGTGTTTCAGTCTACTTGCTCTCTCTCAGCATTCTTTACCCTGTTATTGATTTGATAGGTTCCTTTCGAATTACTTATTTTCTGACCAAGAAACTAAAAAATGTTGGTTGTGTTGTCAATGACCCTAAACCAAGTTGGTTAGTGTGATGTACTACTTTTTCCTCTTAATTCTTTATTCCTTCCATTGTGATAATAGAAAACACATTGACTCATTCGTTTCACTGACTTTGTTTTGGCCCAATCAGACGTCTTCTCACGTTGCCAGAGTTTGTCATCGAAAAGACTTTCTTTCCACTTCCATTCTTGTTTATATATATATGCACCAAGTCACTCACACAACTTGGGGCGTTGTGCTTGAAAAAGTAAGTCATTATGGAGAATTCTTGTTGTTTTTTGCTGGTGTTGTTGGGATCTTTCGCCATTTCTCATCTTGTTCAAGCTCAGGATCAACTAGGTACGTTTATATATTACATACAACTTATGTTTTATCCATCTTTTACCATTACTAAATTAACTCTTACATGTCTCTCTCTCTCTCTCACCAGGATTCATCAGTTTGGATTGCGGGCTACCTGATACTGAACTGTCTCCTTATACCGAGGGATCAACCGGATTAAGGTTCTCATCAGATGCAAAGTTCATCAAGACTGGTCAAATTGGTAAAATCAATACAACTCTTGAGTTTCTTGAGCCACACAAGACGATGAGATATTTTCCGGAAGGGAAGCGGAACTGCTATAATTTGAACGTTGAGAAGGACAGGAGATATTTGATCAGGGCCACATTCATATACGGAAACTACGACGGCCTTAAAACTAACCCGCAGTTTGAACTGCATCTAGGTCCTAATCTGTGGACGCCAATAGATTTGGTAAAATCTTCGAGTGGCACATTTGTTGAGCTCCTTCACGTTTCAACATCAAACTCGTTGCAGATATGTCTTGTAAAGAATGGGACGACCACACCGCTAATATCTGCCTTGGAACTACGGCCGCTGCACAACGATGCTTATGTCACAAAGTCCGGTTCCTTGAAGCTCTTCACTCGTAATTATTTCCACGGGAAAACTGGATCTATACGGTTAGTTAGTCAACGTTAACATAATTAAATTACCTCTTTCTGTTTTTTTGTTTGCTCTGTTTTGTTCTCTGTTCTCAACTAAGAGGAAAGATTGTAACATTTCATATCTATGATATAATGTAAACCATTTTTTTCTTTGTAGGTACCCAACTGATATCTATGATCGTCGATGGGGTGCATTTACGATCTCGTATTGGATCCAGCTTTCGACTAGCCTCCTTGTCGACAATAGAAACGATTATTTTCCACCGAAAGATACACTCGAAGAGGCTGCCACGCCTAGAAATTCAAGTGCGCCATTGAGGTTTGTTTGGCGTTCGGATAATCCTAAAGAGCAGTTTTACGTGTACAGTCACTTCGCTGAGTTGCAAGATTTAGGTAGCAATGATACCAGGGAATTTGACTTGTTCTGGGATGGGAATAATTTTGGCGACAATATCATTCCTCCAAAGCTTAAGTTACTTACTTGGCCTACAATAAACCCAATGACTTGCACTGGAGGGAAGTGCATTTTCGAGTTGGTAAAAACTGTAAATTCAACACTTCCTCCTATACTTAACGCTGTTGAAGTTTTCACAGTTGTCGAGTTTCCACAAGCGGGAACAAATGAAAGTGACGGTACGTTAACTTTAAGCTTTAATTTATAGTGTTATGCATTTTAAGCTCCATTTACAGTTGAAAAAAACATATCATAGGCTAATTTTGATGACATCATTCAACTTTGTTGTATTAGTGCTTGCTATAACAAATATCGAAGCAACATACGGATTGAGTAGAATTAGCTGGCAAGGAGATCCATGCGTCCCTCAAGAGTATGTATGGGACGGTTTGAACTGTTGCAGCATTAATATGTCTACACCACCAAGAATCACTTCTTTGTAAGTCGTAACATCACACACACACACACGCATAAACTTTTCAAAACTGTGTTGGTAATCATGTTTTGGACGTATCATCCAGAAACTTGTCTTCAAGCGGGTTAAATGGAACGATAGCAGCTGGCCTTCAAAATCTAACGCAGTTAGTTAAACTGTAAGTATTTGCATTGCTAATTGAAGTTATAAAAGTGTGTCACGTCTATGGAAACAAGTTGGATGACCTACCCCTTTCTTTTGGTACAAACATTAGGGACTTGTCGTATAATAATTTGACTGGAGGGGTACCGGAGTTTCTAGGCAACATGAAATCGTTGCGGTTCATGTAAGTTTCGTAACCTATATTTCTAATGCTAATCAAATTCCACCATGGACCATGTTCATGTATATATATCAAGATTGATCCTTTTTATGCAGAAACCTAAGAGGAAACGATCTTAATGGTTCAATACCTCAATCTCTTCGAAGGAAAGGGCTAGAATTATTGTATGTAACTTCCCACAATTTTTCCAACCTGCTCTTAAATCCACAACCCTTTTGGTGCATTTAGTGTCCTGAAACAACACATGTCTTCTTGCAGGATTAAAGGAAATCCTAAGCTTTTCCCCTCTGTTTCGCCTACAAAACCACCTAATAACATCAAGGAATTTCCAATGGCGATTGTTGTATCAGTTGTTTCTGTGGCCATCATCATTGTTATATTGATCATTTTTCTTGTACTCAGAAATAAAAAACCATTGACTACGGAAGGTAAATTTTAGGAGACCTCTCATCAAATTAAAGAGATATATATAGAAAAATGTTATGAGTATACTTTCTTTACCCTACAGCTCTACAAACACCAAGGAGCCCAACAAAGAGAAGGTTTACTTACTCAGAGGTTGTGGAAATGACGAACAACTTGGAAACAGTATTAGGAAAAGGTGGATTCGGTATCGTCTGCCACGGTATTCTAAATGGTTCTGAACATGTAGCTGTTAAAGTGCTCTCTCAATCATCAACTCAAGGCTATAAGCAATTCAAGGCAGAGGTATAGTATGCATAATGCATATCTTTTTAATATTTTAATGGTTTATCTTTATCATCAGAAGCTAGCATATGTATTTTGTGGTTTTTTTTCCGATGGATGGATAGGTTGATCTTCTTTTGAGAGTTCACCATACGAATTTGGTAAGCCTCGTCGGATACTGCGATGATGGAGATCACTTGGCTCTCATCTACGAGTTTCTGCCCAATGGAGATTTAAGACAACATCTATCTGGTAAACTTAAAAAAGTGGCGTTTTCTATTGGTTTAATTTTACTCTGTTTATTAGCATTAAGGTTCAAGATGATGATATAAAGATCTAATATGTACCAGGAAAAGACACCAAGCCAATTATCAGCTGGCGCAATAGGCTAAGAATAGCTTTGGAGGCTGCACTAGGTTAGTACTAATTACCTAAACATATGTAACTAATATGACTGCCCTTCAAGTGGATTAAAATAGGACAAATACTTTGAATATAGGATTGGAATATTTACATTCTGGATGCACACCACCGATGGTTCATAGAGATGTCAAAACTACAAACATATTGTTGGACGAGCAGTTCAAAGCCAAGCTTGCTGATTTTGGGATGTCGAGATCTTTTCCAGTTGGAGGTGAATCTCATGTTTCGACAATGGTTGTTGGTACTCTTGGATACCTTGATCCTGAGTAAGTATTATTAATTACTAATTAGTTACCATTACAAATTCATGTTTTGATTCGTCAATGGTTGAAGGGTATAATAACTTAATCATGTTCTTGACTTGGTAGATATTACCATACAAGTCGGTTGAGTGAGAAGAGCGACGTGTACAGCTTCGGGATAGTGTTATTAGAAATGATCACAAACCAATCAGTGATTGACCAAACCCGCGAAAAGCCTCACATAACAGAATGGGTGAGGTTTGAGCTTAACCGAGGAGATATTACTAGGATCATGGATCCAAAACTACACGGAGATTACAACTCACGTTCTGTATGGAGAGCTATTGAGCTAGCAATGTCATGTGCGAATCAGTCTTCAGCAAGACGACCAGACATGTCTCAAGTTGTAACCGAACTAAAAGAGTGTCTTGTGTCTGAAAACTCGGGGGAAAATGCGAAGATGGAGTCTCAGAGTTCTATCAAAATGAGCATGAGCTTTGACACAGAGATGTTTCCCAGTGCAAGATAATTTGTGCTCCAAGTAACAAACCATGCTAATTGTACGTTGGGCACTTGACATGACTGTGTAAAAAGGAATATGTAAACCTGGTCATTCTTAGCTTTGATGATGATCATCTACATGTCAAGATCATATTCTCTGTTAGTGATGTTTTCATTCGTTGTATGTGTGTATTGGCCATTACTTTCACTTAAGAAAAAAAAAAAACAATAGGCCAAGCCCAATGGCTCAAAAAGAACATTAGAAACAAGTGAGATCCTTAACAAAATAGAATGGGCCAAGAAGATTTTATTTCACAGTTTTGTGGATGGTTGCGATTCCACCGCTTCATCTTCAATCGTTGACCGCTGGGGAAAGGTATCACCGCCGGGAACTGCTGATGGCGAAGAAGCACTCACTTTTTCACTCGACGGGAGGATTTCGCCGTTGTAGACCACCGGAGATTGTCAATCTCACTGGCCGACTCGCCGAAACCAACTGAGATAGATGAAAAACCTAGTTTTCTCTCAGACTGTGCTCTGTGGGTTATCCAAACAGGTTTGTCTATAACATTGCGTTATAATTTTTTTGTGTTGATACTATGGCACCAAATGTGACAATGTAATTAGAGGCTAAGGCTTAACTTAAGAGAATCACAAATTAGTGAGAGCAGGACAAACAAAAAAGGACAGTCTTTGTTGGACTCGTCTTAGATTATTGAGTGTCCAGTATATAATGTGTCAATGTATTGCTTGACGTGCTTCTTGGTCTGCTTCCATGAAAAAACGTCATGAGGGTGATGTTGGGGCATTGTTGTCCTCTTAACCCTCATCTTCTTTTCCCTTGGTGAAGCTGCATTAGAAAACACAATACTCTTTTTCACCATTGAAGATTTCTTGGAAGTTAATACTAAGCAAGTTGCGTATTGATACGATGTTGTTGATAATGATGTTAAAGGATTAGTATCCTCTTACTCTTCTTCTCCGTGTTGCACTACAAAAAAACAAAACACAATGACTTGACGAAGTCTTTCTTTTTAGCTTATATATATTCTCTGTTTATCTTACACAGAGTATAGCCACTGGTCTTCTTGATTTATCCTTGGGAAGTGAGAGAGAGAGAGAGAGAGTATGAAGAGATCTCTAGGGCTTTTTTTGTTCGTGCTAATTGTAAATTTGGCCATCAGTCATCTTGCTCAAGCTCAGAGCCAAGCAGGTATTATTATTTATCTTCACCTTCTCGGTAAAAGCTTTGGTACTTAGTTTGTTTTTAAATGGTCACTTTTATCATATATGTTAACAGGGTTTATTAGTTTGGACTGCGGACTACCCGTGAATGAAGAATCTCCTTATAATGAGACGGAGGCAACCGGATTACTGTACTCTTCGGATGCAACATTCATCCAGAGTGGAAACACTGATAGTATCCCAGCAAATCAGGAGGATAGCTACCTGAAACCGTTATGGACGCTGAGATATTTTCCAGAAGGAAAACGGAACTGCTACGATCTTAACGTTGAGAAGGGAAGAAATCATCTCATCACGGCTAGGTTTGTATATGAAAACTATGATGGCGATGACGATGGCCCCAAGTTTGATCTGTATCTTGGACCTAATCTATGGGCCACTGTAGATTTGCGTGGAAATAAGTATAGTACATGGGAAGAGATCTTGCACATCCCAACATCAAACTTGTTGCAGATTTGTCTTGTTAAGACTGGGAGAACTACACCAATGATCTCGTCTTTGGAAATACGGCCCATGGGAAATGATTCTTATATCACCACGTCTGGTTCTCTGAAACTCTTATATCGCGAATGTTTTACCGAATCGGGGTCTTACATGAGGTAACCTAACTTCAACTGAGTCTGAGCATTTTCTATTTTTAATGCTCTGCTTTTGGATGCCTCTGTTTCCTGTTGCTCTGTTCTCATCTTTTAAAGAAAGGACTATCCAATCCTCGACACGTACTAAAAATAAAATGAGACTTGTCATTTCCAAGTTTTTAAGTTAATCTATAACAATAACTCTATAACGATAACATCGGTTCACAATTTTTATTTTACAAAAGATATATATACCTTTCCGTCCTCAGGTTCCCGGACGATGTCTATGATCGCCGATGGTGGCCGTACTTTCGGAAGCAGTGGACCCAGATAAACACCACTAGAGAGGTGGCCATTTTGAACGACTATGATCCACCGAAAGACGCACTTGCAACTGCCGCCATACCTACTGATGCCACTGAGCCATGGACTTATGAATGGAGTAATTCAGATAATCCTAGTGCCAGTTATTACTTGTACGCACACTTTGCTGAGATTCAAGACTTGCAGGCAAATGATACCAGACAGTTCAACATCCTATTTAATGGACAACAATACGATGGCCCTTTGATTCCTAAGAAGTTAGAGATGACTACTATAGTAAATTCATCTCCAAGAACTTGTGATGGAGGGGAATGTAGTTTTCAGCTGACAAGAACCGACAGATCAACTCTTCCACCTCTACTTAACGCTCTTGAGGTCTACACAGTTATTCAGTTTCCACATTCCGAAACAGAAGAAAGCGACGGTATGCTTTTAATGTGTTTCACCAAAACTTAATTAAGCACTATATATATACATATAGTAAGATTACTCAATAAAAATTTATGTACTTGTATTTCAGTGATTGCTATAAAGAGTATCAAAGACGCCTATAAATTGAATAGGATCGACTGGCAAGGTGATCCATGTGTCCCTCAATACCTTATGTGGGATGGTTTAAACTGCAGCATCAGCACAAATATCTCCACACCACCAAGAATTACTTCTTTGTAAGTCCTTATTTCAATACTAGTGCACAAACTCTCTACATTCTGCTAGTTTAACTAACGCGCTTTTAAACATATCACCAGAGACTTGTCTTCTACTGGTTTAACTGGAACCATATCAACTGCCATACAAAATCTTACAAAACTAGAAAAACTGTAAGTATTTTACCATTGTTGAGAGGCGACAAGATTGTTACATGTGTTGGAATAAATTGGAAAAACTTTCGTTTCTTAATTAAGTCTCTCTTGCTAACCATTAGGGATTTGTCTAATAATAAATTGAGTGGAGGAGTGCCGGAGTTTCTAGGCAATGTAGAATCGTTGACGGTCATGTAAGTTTCTCTCAACATGTATATATTATATTTGCTTCTCAGATTCCAACTCAGATCATGGTCGTTTTTTAACAGAAACTTAAGCGGAAACAATCTTAATGGTTCAATTCCTCAAGCTCTTCAAAAGGGAGGACTAGAGCTATCGTAAGAAACGAACGTTCAACCTATACTTTTGAATTTCTCTTTTTAATACCCTTTTGTGCATTTAATGTCTTGATCGACTCTTATCTAGTGTTGAAGGAAACCCAAGGCTTTATTGTGCCTCTGACTCATGTGCAAAATCAACTAAGAAGAAATTTCCTTTGGCAATTGTTGTTGCGTCAGTTGCTGTTGCAGCCATTGTCATTTCTGTACTGCTTCTTTTTCTTGTAATCAGAAAGAAAAAGTCAACGGTTGTAGAAGGTACTTGCAAAAGAGGCATCAAATAAGAAACCTTATCAAATCTTGTGAATGTCGTTACTAAAATTCGTTGCATTATAAGAAGAGATACACCTAAAAAAAAATTAAATACGATATCATCGTTATTCTGATGAACAGGTCTACACCTGCTACCGGGTACATCAGCGGTGAATGCTACATTTGCTAATAAGAGCAGCAGAAGGTTCACATATTCAGAAGTCGTCAAAATGACTAATAACTTCCAAAGAGTGTTAGGTAATGGAGGGTTCGGCATGGTGTATCACGGTTCTGTAAATGGTTATGAACAAGTGGCCGTTAAAGTACTCTCTCAATCTTCAACTCAAGGCTATAAGGAGTTCAAAGCAGAGGTATATTCATAGTTCTGTTATCTTCCCAACTAAATTATCATGTGTTTTTGAGGCTTTTAGCATCACCACAAGTTATGCATTTCAATATTTTCTTGACATGAACGTTACTTTAGGTTGATCTTCTTATGAGAGTGCACCATACAAATTTGGTGAGTCTGGTTGGGTATTGCTATGAAGGAGATCACTTGGCCCTCATCTATGAGTTTCTGCCCAATGGAGACTTAAAACAGCATTTGTCAGGTGATATTTTTTGTAGTGGTTTCACGTGTAGCAATAGCTCATGAAACACATAAAGCTTTTAGGATCTAACAATCTAACATACAGGAAAAGGAGGTGGATCCATTATCAACTGGAGTACTCGACTACGAATAGCTTTGGAAGCAGCACAAGGTTCGTACTAAGTTAAAATCTGTAGGACAAGATGTCAAAATTCTATGAGGTTGATTGATATAGATGACTCAATTGCATAGGATTGGAGTACTTACATGTTGGATGCAAACCGCCGATGGTTCACAGAGATATCAAAACTGCCAACATATTGCTAGACGAGAATTTCAAGGCCAAAATAGCTGATTTTGGGCTCTCAAGATCTTTCCAAGGTGGAGGTGACTCTGAGGAGTCGACAGTGATTGCTGGTAGTCGTGGATACCTTGATCCCGAGTAAGTATTATTAGTTTTCATATGCACATACACAAACACTTGTTCTGAAACTTTTTATTCCGTATTCAATGTTTATTTAAGTATATACCATGTTGTTCTCTTGCAGATATACCCATTCAGGTCGATNATAATCTTCCCAACTAAACGATCATGTGTTTATGAGGCTTTTAGCATCACCACAAGTTATGCATTTCAATATGTTCTTGACATGAACGTTACTTTAGGTTGATCTTCTGATGAGAGTGCACCATACAAATTTGGTGAGCCTGGTTGGGTATTGCTATGAAGGAGATCACTTGGCCCTCATCTATGAGTTTCTGCCTAATGGAGATTTAAAACAACATTTGTCAGGTGATAATTTTTTTAGTGGTTTCACGTGTAGCAATAGCTCATGAAACACATAAAACTTTTAGGATCTAACAATCTAACATACAGGAAAAGGAGGTGGATCCATTATCAACTGGAGTACTCGACTACGAATAGCTTTGGAAGCAGCACAAGGTTCGTACTAAGTTAAAATCTGTAGGACAAGATGTCAAAATTCTATGAGGTTGATTGATATAGATGACTCAATTGCATAGGATTGGAGTACTTACATATTGGATGCAAACCGCCGATGGTTCACAGAGATATCAAAACTGCCAACATATTGCTAGACGAGAATTTCGAGGCCAAAATAGCTGATTTTGGGCTCTCAAGATCTTTCCAAGGTGGAGGTGACTCTGAGGAGTCGACAGTGATTGCTGGTAGTCGTGGATACCTTGATCCCGAGTAAGTATTATTAGTTTTCATATGCACATACACAAACACTTGTTCTGAAACTTTTTATTCCGTATTCAATGTTTATTTAAGTATATACCATGTTGTTCTCTTGCAGATATACCCATTCAGGTCGATTGGCTGAGAAGAGTGATGTTTACAGTTTCGGGATCGTGTTATTGGAGATGATCACAAACCAACCTGTGATCAATCAAACCTCTGAATATTCTCACATAACTCAATGGGTTGGCTTTCAGATCAAGCGAGGTGATATTCTTGAGGTTATGGATCCAAACCTTGGCAAGGATTATGATATCAATTCTGCTTGGAGAGCTCTTGAGCTGGCAATGTCATGCGCGAATCCTTCTTCCTCAAAACGACNCTTTTTATATTACATAAAATTTGAAATCTTAAACATATTTTACAAAATTTGAAATATTACACATATTAAACAAAATTCGGAATAAGATTTATTGTGCGGTTGTCCCAAANGGGCAAGATAGTTTTGAGTGTATGTCTGTCTACTCATGGTAAATTTGATACTAGTTAATATTAGTACTATTGGTACTAAGATATTAAGTAATCAATAATTAGTTACAATTTAAGCAAACTTTGTAAACTAGTCTTTATTCTTTGTACTATGTGTCTCACTATTTTGAGTTTTGAGCTTTTTAGTAATATTGTCAGGCCGTTAAGATTCATGAATTGATGATTAATTAAACTCTTTTGGCCGTACAAAGCCCTAACTTCACTATTTTGTGAATGTCGTCTTCTTCTTCCCATGGTGTGAAGTTATACTAGAAAGATACTTATTTGCCTTTTGGTAATTATTCATCTTGTTCAAGCTCATGGTCAACTGTTATAAACCTTGTTTCTATGTACTGACCTACTTTTCTTTGTAAACTAGTAAGTATGTACCATTGCTGTTGTCTTGCAGATATAACCATTCAGGTCGATTGGGTGAGAAGAGTGATGTCTACAGTTTTGGGATCGTGTTACTGGAGATAATCACAAACCAACCCGTGAGTAATCAAACCTCCGAATATTCTCACATATCACAATGGGTTGGCTTTCAGATTAAGCGAGGTTATGGATCCGAAATTTCGCAAGGATTATGATATTAATTCTGCTTGGAGAGCTCTCGAGCTGGCAATGTCATGGGCGAATCCTTCTTCCTCAAAACGACCATCCATGTCTCTGGTCATTAACGAGCTAAAGGAGTGTATTTTGTGTGAAAACACAGGGATAAGTACGAACCGAGGCTTGGAATCTCAAGAAATGAACGTTAGCTTGGACACTACGGTGGTTCCTATAGCAAGATAGTTGAGTGTTGTCTACTTCTTGTAAGTAATCAGTACTTAACTAGTTACATACTAAGCAAAATTAGAAACTAGTTAAAGAGTATTGATTATAGTGTGTAAACTATTTATGATATTATAGATAAACTCTAAGTTCTGCTTTCATTGATCATTGATATATTCAGATCATATTCTCTGCTCTTTTGTGGTTTCTTTATATGTGTCTTGAGAGCATCATTAGTGGAGTAAAGCAACCCTAAGAGTATTTTTGCAAAATCATTCTTTTACTAGAGAACCTAAAGAAGGTTGCTCAATCTTTTAAATAATAGTTTTTTAATTTGTGTTTAGTAATTATCAAACTTTAATAATCTAAAATGACAAAACAATTATTAAACTTTTTATATTACATAAAATTTGAAATCTTAAACATATTTTACAAAATTTGAAATATTACACATATTAAACAAAATTCGGAATAAGATTTATTGTGCGGTTGTCCCAAATTTTTGCCAGATATGCTCAATCAAGTCTTTTTCCAAACGATCATGCATTTGTGTATCATGAACGTCATTTCGAATGCCCATCATATTATTTATAGTTGTTGGCATATCTGTAGAATACGATAAATCGACATGAGAAGTTTCACTTCCTTCTCCGTGATAGAACTCCGATGGATAGTAGAAATTGTATTCATGTCGTTCGTCTTCCACTATCATGTTATGCAGGATGATACATGCTCTCATTATTTTTCCTATTTTTCCTTTATCCCAAAAAAGTGAGGGATTTTTCACGATTGCAAATCGAGCTTGCAAGACTCCAAATGCACGCTCTACATCTTTACGACATGCTTCTGGATTTTGAGCAAAGAGTTTTGCTTTTCGGCCACGTGTAAGTGTAATGGATTGGATGAAAGTTGCCCATTTCGGATAGATACCGTCAGTGAGGTAGTACGCCATATTGTACTGACGTCCNGTACTTAACTAGTTACATACTAAGCAAAATTAGAAACTAGTTAAAGAGTATTGATTATAGTGTGTAAACTATTTATGATATTATAGATAAACTCTAAGTTCTGCTTTCATTGATCATTGATATATTCAGATCATATTCTCTGCTCTTTTGTGGTTTCTTTATATGTGTCTTGAGAGCATCATTAGTGGAGTAAAGCAACCCTAAGAGTATTTTTGCAAAATCATTCTTTTACTAGAGAACCTAAAGAAGGTTGCTCAATCTTTTAAATAATAGTTTTTTAATTTGTGTTTAGTAATTATCAAACTTTAATAATCTAAAATGACAAAACAATTATTAAACTTTTTATATTACATAAAATTTGAAATCTTAAACATATTTTACAAAATTTGAAATATTACACATATTAAACAAAATTCGGAATAAGATTTATTGTGCGGTTGTCCCAAATTTTTGCCAGATATGCTCAATCAAGTCTTTTTCCAAACGATCATGCATTTGTGTATCATGAACGTCATTTCGAATGCCCATCATATTATTTATAGTTGTTGGCATATCTGTAGAATACGATAAATCGACATGAGAAGTTTCACTTCCTTCTCCGTGATAGAACTCCAATGGATAGTAGAAATTGTATTCATGTCGTTCGTCTTCCACTATCATGTTATGCAAGATGATACATGCTCTCATTATTTTTCCTATTTTTCCTTTATCCCAAAAAAGTGAGGGATTTTTCACGATTGCAAATCGAGCTTGCAAGACTCCAAATGCACGCTCTACATCTTTACGACATGCTTCTGGATTTTGAGCAAAGAGTTTTGCTTTTCGGCCACGTGTAAGTGTAATGGATTGGATGAAAGTTGCCCATTTCGGATAGATACCGTCAGTGAGGTAGTACGCCATATTGTACTGACGTCCATTGACAACGTATGTAACTCTCGGAGCTCGGCCCTCTAGGATATAATCAAACACCGGTGAGCGGTCCAAAACATTGATATCATTTAACGTACCTGGTGGTCCGAAAAATGCGTGCCAAATCCATAAATTTGTGATGCCACAGCCTCTAGTACGATTGTCGGTTTTCCAGATCCACGTGATTATTGTCCTTCCCATGCAGTGGGACAATTCTTCCACTCCCAATGCATACAATCTATGCTCCCTACCATTCCGGGGAAACCGCGATTTTCTCCAATATTCATTAATCGTTGGAGGTCTTCCGTCGTAGGTCTTCTGAGATACTTGTCTCCAAACAGATTTATAACTCCCTCAACAAAATGTAGAAGGCATTTGTGGGCGGTTGTTTTAGTGAGTCGTAAATATTCATCCACCGCATCTGCCAAACATTCGTACGCCATGATACGAATAGCTGATGTACATTTTTGAAGTGCAGAAAGGTTGAGCCTTCCAGTAGCATCTCGCCTTTGTCTGAAGTATGGGACTCCATTCTCAATAGCATTAACAATACGAATAAACAATGGTTTGTTCATTCTAAAGCGACGGCGGAACATAGCTTGAGTGTAAGTCGGATTATCACTAAAATAATCATTCCATAGCCGAGCGTGACCTTCTTCGCGGTCTCTATTAATGTGGACTCTTCGGATAATTGGAGCTGATGGTTATTTGGGTGAGTGTAGTTGTATTGGATATCCTCCACTATACTATCAACTTCATCATCTACAATATCATCAACTTCTTGATCGGAACTCCAATTAGACATATTTTGACAATTTGGGTTTAGTAGAAGGCTTATGGGAAGTTTAATTTATTTTGTAATGGAGAAGGATTTTTATTTGGTATAAGAGGATTTTGTAATGGAAGTTTAATTTTATTTGGTATAGGAGGAGAAGTGAAGATAGGAGGAAGAGAGTTTTTTTGCAGGTGTAATGGAGTAAATGTTGTTGCAAATGAAGAAGAAAAAGTTGTCCAATATATAGACTAACACTAGAGACACAAGCAAACAAACTACAACCCTTACGACAGGCAAACCGTGACTGTCCTTGCAAAACAAATAGAACTGTGACTGTCCTTGCCAAACAAATACAACCCTTACAAACATCAAAAGCCATACTATCCTTACAAACATCAAAAGCCATTTAGACATAACCCTTACAAAAGCCATACTATCCTTACAAACATCAAAAGTCATACACTCCTTACAAACATCAAAAGCCATTTATACATAACCCTTCACATCAACAAAACATCCCAAATCCGTGACATGTTCCACAACAATACAGCTTCTTCTCTTCACGTGACTGTCCACAACTACATTTGATGACCCGAAACCTGAAAAAAAAGAATACAAGTAGAGTTAAGCACAACAAAACATACGGACATGAGAGACATAGAATGGTGACAACATGAGAAAGACACACAAGAGTTAAACATAACAAATCAAAAGAATTGAAACCTAAATGTTTGTCAACATTTGATCCACTAGTTTGTCTCTAAGTAGCACTTTAGCGGGTGTTAGTTCACTCTTGTTAACTAAGCTGTCTAGCAGTCTCATCTTGCAGTGCCTCTCTTTAGCCACTTGTTCTTGATACTTCATTGCAATGATCTTATCTAACTTACGAACATAACCATCCTCAACATCAATACAAACAGTCGGTTTCTTCCCTTTGTTCTTTGTAGCTTTAACACCCGGAGGCCTCTTCTCAGATCCATCATTGCTCGTAGTAGTAGTCTCAGATGCAAGCTTAGTCCGCTTGTGGTTACATTCTTCTGTGATCTATTTCTGATCGTGCTTCAGCTCCCTCCAGCAATGTCCAAGCATAAATGGCTTCTTCATGCCGTTATTGTAAAGCTCATACGCCATTCTCATCACGTCATCTTCTGATTCTCCACTTTTCCTTCTTGTACTTGCTTGTGCGTAACATCCCACAAACTTGTTGACTTGGTGTTTTATCTTGTTCCACCTAGCCTTACATTGTGAAGGCCCTCTTGTGTTTGAACCGGCTGATCCATCATTTGTTTTGTAACAGTCTGCAACTCTCTTCCAGAAACTATGTAACCGCTGCTCATTACTTACAACTGGATCCTTGCTTGTGTTCAACCAAGCACTTGTGATGTTGACATCTTCTTTTGCACTCCACAGCTTCCTACTTCCTCTGTTGTCGTCTTCTTCAGTCTCTTCAACTGTAACCTCAATACAATCTTCAGTTTTGGATGTTGGGCTAAAGTTAAGAGGCTGAGAAGAGAATGTTGAGCTAAAATGAGGGGGCTAAGAAGAGAATGTTAAGGTAAAGTGGGGTGGCTGAGAAGAGAATGGGTTGCTAAATTGAATAGGCTGAGAGGATTGAGCAGAATGTGGAGGGTTAGGATTATCAGAAACGTTGGGATCTATTTGAAAATTCAAAAGATCAACATAATTTTCTGATGACAAACGATAAGGATTTCTAGGATCCATTGTTTTTGTTTAATGAAAGCTTATGTTTAACGAAAAGGGTTTGTAGATTGAGGGTTTATATTGTTTAACAATGAGGGTTTATATTGAACTCAAGGTTAGTTTAGCTTTCTAACTGAAGGTTAGATAAAATTAAAAAAGTAAAGTTTAATTGAGGTAAAAGGCTAATGAGTGTTTAGTTGACAAGAAAGTATATCTCTATGAGTAGACAACTGAATAAGTTTTCAGTAAATCTACTTGTGTACAAATTTTCCAAAAGTTGATGTGTAAAGTCAATACTAAATTCAAAAATTCAATCATGTTTCTCAATAAACCAGTGTAATTATGCTTTTTATTCAAACTAGAAACAAATTTCACCTTCACAAGCGAAAGAACAACAATCGGGTTTCCAAGATAATTTAAAACACTTGAGCAAAAAAAGAAAACAGCACACGGCAAAACATCCCAAATCATACCTTTTAACACAATTATTTTTAAAAAAACATCAAACTAGAACAAGAACTCACAGTTTTATCAAAACAGAACAAGAACAGTTAATATGTAAACCGAATTAGAACAAGAAGTCACAGTTAGAACAAGAACAAGAACAATCTATAGCAGAAAGATTAACAAAACAAAACAAGAACAACAAAACCAACTCATTCATCCCAATCACATCTCAGACAAAACCTAACAACAACATATGAGAGTTATAGGACCATACCTTATCAATTTTGACTGTCCAACCGGTAAACCACTTTATGAACACCACTCTTCATCATTTAATCGCTATATCCAGTTCATGAGAACCTCGCAGAAAACAAGACAATCTTGCTAAACATCAAACTAAACTTACACTCTACCGATAAAAAGACACACGGTAACAGAAACACAAAACACAAAACAAGAACATCAAAAAAGTACAAGAACATACAAAGCTATAACACAAAAGCTATAACACAAAACAAGAACATAATAAGCCACTCATTCAAAGCTATCAGACAATAATCATTAATTAAACCGAAACCCTAAATCATACAAACAAATTTCAAAACCAAGATTAACATCAAATTAATCTCACAATTGATGCCTAATAAGTCAAATCGACAACAAAGATTAACAATTCTAACAAGCAATCAAATTAATATGAAACCCTAACAATTAAAGACCACCGGAGATGAATTACAGAAACACAAAAAAAAAACATAGACAGAAGACGAACCGTATCTCTCCAATTCGTTAGACGGTGGACCTCGCCGTACATCCGCCGTTGTCTCACCAATCCTCCGCCATCGTTGTCCCACCACTGTGAAACCTTCGCCGTCGCCAAATCGTGAGAACCGAAGTGACAAACCCTAATAGGCTGGGTTACGCCAATACAGTCTCCGTATGACCAAAAACCATCGAGATATGGCAGGATAAATCAACGATTTGCTGTTAATCGGTTGATTTTTCCGATGGAGAATAATCGCCTTTTTATCTCCCACGAACGAGAGAGAAGAGAAAGATGAGAGTTGTCGAGAAAGAATGAAAAGAAAATGAGGGAAAAAAATACCTTTTATATTTATCAGTTCACCAATCGCCAAATGACACGTATCGTTGCTTATAGGGTTGCTCCAAAACCTTCTCACAAAACCGATACTCGGCGTATTGGACTCAAATATGGGTTTTTTTATTATAATTGGGCCCCAAAACAAAGAGCAACCCACTCAGTTACTAGAGTAATGATGCTCTGAGTACCACGAAAATGTAATTTTGCTTTGACCAATGACAATTCAAAGATCATTTTTATCTGTAATTTGGTATCTTTAATAGAGATTCACAAATGAGTCAGAGCAGACAAACTACGGAAAATATATTCAAACAATAAAAAACAAAGATATTAAATCAGGACGGCGATGTTGGGACATCTTCTTCCCTTTCCCTTGGGTCAAGCTGCACTAGAAAACACATTTACTCATTTTCACCAATTGACTAGACTAAGTCTTTTTTTTTTAATTTAGTGTACTATTTTGGTTTGCTTATTTATTTGTTGATTATCTTCAAAAGCATACATGGCCAGCCATTAATAATGGTTTCTTGATTTTTCCTTGGGAGTTAATAAGAGAAACATGGAGAGTTCTTTTGGACTTTTGTTGGTGCTTATAACTTTGGCCGCCATCATTCATATTGTTCAAGCTCAAGACCAACAAGGTGGTATCAGATTTCTTATTTCTTCTATATACATGCGTTACTTTCCATTTTCTTCCTTCCTTACAAAACATTTTGGTTTTCATGGTTTACAGGGTTCATCAGTTTGGATTGCGGCCGATCTGCGAATGCACCGTCTCCTTATAAAGATACTCAAACAGGACTGTGGTACTCTTCGGACAACGAGTTCATACAGAGCGGGAAAACTGGTCAAGTCCGAGAAAATCCGAACTATAACAGGGAGCAATACTTGACGCTAAGATATTTTCCAAAAGGCAAAAGGAACTGCTACAATCTGAGTGTAGAGAAGGGCCGTAAATATTTGATCAGAGCTGTCTTTCTATATGGAAACTATGATGGTCTTCGCATTAACCCTGTCTTTGATCTTTATCTTGGACCTAATCGATTGGCCACGATAGATTTCGAAACACGAGTGAATGGTACATGGGAAAATTACATACACATCCCAACATCAAACTCATTGCAGCTTTGTCTTGTTAAGACAGGAGAAACTACACCGCTAATATCCGGTTTGGATTTACGTCCATTGGGAAAAGATTCTTATATCACTAAGTCTGGTTCCCTCAGACTTTATTACATATTTTTCTTCCGTACAAATCATGGCAAGCCAATCCCTGATATACAGTAAGTCTTGTTCTGTTTTTTTCTTCTGTATGTTTCTCCTTCCCAGTCTTTGATCTTTTATCTTATGACCCTTAGGTACCCGGATGATGTCTATGATCGCATTTGGAATCCCTACTTTCAGACGGTATTGACTCAGATTTCCACCACTCTCGAAGTGAACANAGGACTGTGGTACTCTTCGGACAACGAGTTCATACAGAGCGGGAAAACTGGTCAAGTCCGAGAAAATCCGAACTATAACAGGGAGCAATACTTGACGCTAAGATATTTTCCAAAAGGCAAAAGGAACTGCTACAATCTGAGTGTAGAGAAGGGCCGTAAATATTTGATCAGAGCTGTCTTTCTATATGGAAACTATGATGGTCTTCGCATTAACCCTGTCTTTGATCTTTATCTTGGACCTAATCGATTGGCCACGATAGATTTCGAAACACGAGTGAATGGTACATGGGAAAATTACATACACATCCCAACATCAAACTCATTGCAGCTTTGTCTTGTTAAGACAGGAGAAACTACACCGCTAATATCCGGTTTGGATTTACGTCCATTGGGAAAAGATTCTTATATCACTAAGTCTGGTTCCCTCAGACTTTATTACATATTTTTCTTCCGTACAAATCATGGCAAGCCAATCCCTGATATACAGTAAGTCTTGTTCTGTTTTTTTCTTCTGTATGTTTCTCCTTCCCAGTCTTTGATCTTTTATCTTATGACCCTTAGGTACCCGGATGATGTCTATGATCGCATTTGGAATCCCTACTTTCAGACGGTATTGACTCAGATTTCCACCACTCTCGAAGTGAACAATTCCAACAACTATGTTCCACCCAAGGAGGCACTAAAAAATGCTGCCACGCCTAGTAATGCCAGCGCGCCATTGACGATGGAATGGACTCCATTGGATCCTAATGACCAATATTACTTGTATGCACACTTTGCTGAGATCCAGGAGTTGAAGGAAAATGAAACCAGGGAATTCAACATTGTATGGAATGGTGAAGTTATGTCGACTGTAGTTCCTAAGAAGTTAGAGGTAAGTACTATCTATGACCAGTCACCGAGAACTTGCGAAAAGGGGAAATGTAGTATTCAACTGATAAGAACCAAAAGATCAACTCTTCCACCTCTAATCAACGCTTTTGAGGTCTACCTTGTTATTGAGCTTCCACAGTCCGAAACATATGAAAGAGATGGTATGTTTTACGGTTACTCTGGAAACAAAATCATATATTAAATTCTAACATCATCAAAACCCTTTCTTTTTTTATGGTAGTGGTTGGTATAAAAGAAATTGAAGCTACCTATGCATTGGGTAGAATCAACTGGCAAGGTGATCCATGCGTCCCTCAAGACCTTAGGTGGGACGGACTAAACTGCCGTGACACAAATATCTCCATGCACCCAAGAATCACTGCTTTGTAAGTCGAAAAAAAAAAAAACTAGTGGTACAGTGTACACAGGCGCTCACACACGGTTTAATTAAGATCTGATAGTAACTGTGATCTTTAACTCTTTGAATGTGATTTTGAACATTTTACTAGAAACTTGTCTTCAAGTGGTTTAAATGGAATCATAGTAGCTGCCATTCAAAGTCTTACACAACTAGAAACACTGTAAGTATTTACCCTTGTTAAATAGGCTGTTATATATGGATCAAAACACATTTGATAAAACCTTCATGCATTTATTCTCTCTTGCTAACAATAGGGACTTGTCAAATAATAACTTGACTGGAGGAGTGCCGGAGTTCCTAGGCAACATGAAATCGTTGTCGTTCATGTAAGTTTCTCTCAACATATGTATTGATGCTTTTCAAAATTTCCAACTCAGATATCATAGTCGTTGTTAACAGAAACTTAAGCGGGAACAATCTTACTGGTTCAATTCCTCAAGCTCTTCAAAAGAAAGGACTAAAGCTATCGTAAGAAACTTTCTATACATAGCTTTTAAACTTTCTGGATTATTTATCTACGACCCTTTTGTGCATTAAATGTCATGAACAACGCTTGTCTTATTGTAGTGTTGGAGGAAACCCAAGGCTTTGTCTTTCTGATCCATGTAGAAAACCACCTAAGAAGAATGTTCTTGTGCCAATTGTTGCATCAGTTGTTCCTGCAGCCATTTTGATCATTGCTGTATTGATTCTTTTTCTTGTACTCAAAAAGAAAAAGTCAACGGTTCGACAAGGTATATGCAAGAGGCATCAAAATAAGAATACATGTAAAATCTTTTGAATGCAGTTGAGCATGATATGATAACATCCTTATTATGATGTACAGGTCCACATAGGATGTCAACGGGGGAAGTTACTTTTGCTAATAAGAACAGCAAAAGAAGGTTCACATATTCAGAGGTCATCCAAATGACAAATAACTTCCAAAGAGTTTTAGGTAAAGGAGGTTTTGGCATGGTGTATCACGGTACTGTAAATGGTTCTGAACAAGTAGCCGTTAAGGTACTCTCTCAGTCTTCAACTCAAGGCTATAAGGAGTTCAAAGCAGAGGTATTAATTCATAGTTCTGTTATCTTCCCAACTAAAGTATCATGTGTTTATGCATTTCAAGATTTTCTTGACATGAACGTTACCTTAGGTTGATCTTCTTATGAGAGTGCACCATACAAATTTGGTGAGCCTGGTTGGGTATTGCTATGAAGGAGATCACTTGGCGCTCATCTATGAGTTTCTGCCTAATGGAGAATTAAAACAACATTTGTCAGGCAATATTCTTATAGTGATTTCACGTGTAGCAATAGCTAATGAAACTCATCATAATATACTTGAATGGATCTAATGATCTTATATATATATATAGGAAAAGAAGGTAAATCCATCATCAACTGGAGTACTCGACTACGGATAGCTTTGGAGGCAGCACTAGGTTTCGTACTAACTAAGTTAAAGAACAAAATATCAATTCCGTTTCATATTGATTTAATGATAAAATTCGTTTATGTAAATGACTTTGATTGCATAGGATTGGAGTACTTACATGTTGGATGCACTCCGCCAATGGTTCATAGAGATGTCAAAACTGCCAACATATTGCTAGACGAGAATTTCAAAGCCAAACTCGCTGATTTTGGGCTCTCAAGATCTTTCGAAAGTGGAAGTAAATCTCAGGAATTGACGGCTGTTGCTGGTACTCGTGGATACCTAGATCCCGAGTAAGTATTCATTATTATATACACACACACAAACACTCGTTCTGAAACTTTCTGTTCCTTGTTCAACGGATAAAGAGTATATATCATGTTGTTGTCTTGCAGATACTACCGTACAAATAGGTTGGCTGAGAAGAGTGATGTGTACAGTTTCGGGATCGTGTTATTGGAGATGATCACAAATCAACCTGTGATTAATAATCAAGCCTCTGAAAAGTCTCACATTCACATAACACAGTGGGTTGGGTTTCAGATCACCAAAGGAGATATTCTTGAGATTATGGATCCAAACCTTGGCAAGGATTATGACACTAATTCTGCTTGGAGAGCTCTTGAACTGGCAGTGTCATGCGTGGATTCTTCTTCCTCAAAACGACCATCCATGTCTGAGGTAATTCACGAGCTAAAAGAGTGTATTGTGTGTGAAAACTCGAGGATAAGCAAGGATGGAGGCTTAGAATCTCAAGAAACGATCGTTAGCTTGGACGATACGGTTGTCATTCCAAGATAGTTTTCAGTGTTGTCTACCTGTAATACTTGTAAGTAATCAAATATTTAATTAGTTACATATATTAAGAAAAAAATGTAATATAGTTAAAGTGTTTAATTGTGTATGGTTTCATAGATAAACTCGAAGCCGAGAAATTTCATTCTGATATATTCAGATCATATTCTCTGCTCTTTTGTGGTTTCTTTCATATGTGTCTTGAGTACCACGAAAAATGTGATTTTGCTTTGACCATCGGCATTTCAAAGATCATAATCACTGGCTCCGTACAAAACCCTTACTTTTTTTTGTTGGTATCAACAAAACCCTAATTGAATCATGTTCTGTAATATTTTGTTGGGCTTGTGGACTTAGTGTGGCCCATCTTAGAGGGTGTTGTTGTTGTTGTAAAATAAAGAAACTGAAACGTTTTCTCTATCTATGATTCTCATTCTTCAATCACATTCTTCTACAAGTGTTCAAATCTGTAAAGTGTTGAATGACCTCTGCAATCTCAGCTTGAAATCAACAAAACCCTAACTTCACCATTTGTGAATGTCGATTATTATTGAACAATCGCCAATGATGAGTTCTCACCGCCAGGAACTACTGAAGGCGAAGCGCGCTCTTCTCTTTCCTTTGACGCCAGGTTTCGCCGACGTGGATGGTCGTTTTATCACCGGACTTTTCTCTTGGACTCGCTCGTTGGGGACTGGGGTCATCAAAACAGGTTATTATAATACTGCATAAAAAAAAATTAGGTTTACTAATTAAAATGTAAGTGGGAGAGGTTATCTTAACCAAATCAAAAAGTCAACGACCATTGACTATTCCTCAGAGTTTTTTCGTGCTGTCATTCATAGTGCTGAACGAGTCTGGTCTGTTGCTTGATTGATTCATTCTTTGGAAGTTTTATACTAAAAGCAAGTTGCATATTGCCTGACCAGTAAACTAATAACTAGACTGATGTACACAATTAATTTTCATGATAGTGATGTAGGAACATTTATCTCCCTTTTATTCTTCTTCATCATCCAATGGTGTAGTTGCATTATAAAAAGCAACCTTTTAATAATCATCCATCTCAAGGTCTAATTGTTATAAACCTTGTTTATTTCATGCTGATCACCTAATGTACGTGCTTGGTTGGTAATATCTTAGTCAGCATATATATAGATCATTGTGTGCCTAGTGCTGTATTTGTGGGTTCTAACTTTTATTCATATGATTGAAACAAAGTCAGGTCTACTACATATATGTAAGTCAACGACTATAAGAATGTCAACTCTTTCTGAACATTTCTTCATGCATCATTGTGGTGAGTCTAGTGGCTATTAAATCCAATATATTTCTTGTCTGATTGACGGATTCTTCCGAGGTAAATGCTTGTTGTCTGACCAAGAAACTTTACTGATGTCCAATACCACAGATGACCCCAGTCAAGTTCATATGATGTTGGAACATATGACATATATATATATATATATATAGTTATCCTCTTATCCTTCTTCTTCTTCTTCTCATGGTGAAGTTACATTAAAACACATTTTACTCTTCTTTTTTTGTCATTGACTTGAAAAAGCCTTTGCTTTTAGTTTCCAATTTGACTTTGCCTATATATTCTCTTGTTATCTTCCAGAGCTTGGGCAACAATTTTCTTGATTTGTCCTTGGTGGGTAAGAGAATATGGAGAGGTCTCTTGGTATTTGGTTGCTGCTAACCGGAACGTTGGCCATCATTCATATTGGTCAAGCTCAGAGCCAACAAGGTGTCCACGTCTAAACTGACATATATTCACATCTATGTGTATTCTTCGTCTTCTCCTTATTTACTATCTTGATTCTTAAACTTACTTCTATTTGGAAATTCATATGTTCTCTTTTTAAACAGTCATTTTCCATGTCTCGTAACAGGGTTTATCAGTTTGGACTGTGGTCTACCCCCAAATGAACCGTCTCCTTATAAAGAGCCGAGGACCGGATTACAGTTCATTTCGGATGCAATATTCATCCAGACTGGAAAACTTGGTAGAATCCAAGCAAATTTGGAGGCTGAGTTCCTGAAGCCGTCAACTACGCTGAGATACTTTCCAGAAGGAACACGGAACTGCTACAATCTAAACGTTGAGAAGGGAAGAAAGCATCTGATCAGGGCTAGGTTTGTATATGGAAACTATGATGGTCTTGACACTGCCCCCACGTTTGATCTGTATCTTGGACCTAATCCATGGGCCACGGTAGATTTGCAAAAGCAAGTGAATGGTTCACGTCCTGAGATCTTGCACATTCCAACATCAAACAAGTTGCAAATTTGTCTTGTTAAGACCGGGGAAACTACACCACTGATATCGGTTTTGGAAGTACGGCCAATGGGAAAAGATTCTTATCTCACCAAGTCTGGTTCTCTGAAGTTTTACTATCGAGAATATTTTAGCAAGTCCGCTCCTTCTCTAAGGTATCAACTTTAGCTGAACACCGTCTCCTTTGTTTCGTTACTTGTTCTGTTTTGCTCTGTTTTGCTATTTCTTCTGCTTTGCTCTGTTTCTTTTGGCTCTGTTCTCCTTTGCTAAAACAATGTTGTTTGTACCCTCAGGTACCCGGATGATGTCTATGACCGCCAATGGACTTCGTTCTTTGAGAAAGAGTGGACCCAAATTTCCACCACTAGCGATGTGAGCAATTCCAATGACTACCAGCCACCGAAAGTGGCGCTCACTACTGCGGCCATTCCAACTAATGCCAGTGCACCATTGACGAATGTATGGGGCTCAGTAGATGTCGGTGAACAGTATTATGTGTACGCCCACTTTGCTGAGATCCGAGAGTTGCTTGCAAATGAAACAAGGGAATTCAACATGGTACTGAATGGAAAACTCTTTTATGGCCCTGTGGTTCCTCCAAATCTATTAATAACTACTGTCCTAAGTGTGTCCCCGGATACTTGCGAAGAAGGGTTATGCAATTTACAGCTGATAAGAACCAACAGATCAACTCTTCCACCTCTACTTAATGCTTATGAGGTCTACAAAGTTATTCAGTTTCCTCAGTCTGAAACAAATGAAAATGATGGTATATGTGTTTCAAAGTTATGCACATACGGCCTATGCTTTCTCAGAACGTTTTATATTATTCATTCTAACATCACCAAAACATTTATGTCAGTTGCTGCTGTGAAAAACATCCAAGCTACGTATGGATTGAGTAGAATCAATTGGCAGAGCGATCCATGCGTACCTCTACAGTTTATGTGGGACGGTTTAAACTGCAGCGTCACAGATACCTCCACGCCACCAAGAATCACTACTTTGTAAGTCATCAGTTCACTACTGTACACGCGCACACACATCAAGATCTATAAGTGATCATGATCATTATTGAATGTTGTTTGAAAATTTCACCAGAAACTTGTCTTCAAGTGGTTTAACCGGAACCATAGCAGCTGCCTTTCAAAATCTTACCACACTGGAAAAACTATAAGTATGTCTATTGCTGATCAAGTTTGCAAAATATCGGATTAAATATCATATTATATATATACTTTCTTGCAAACTTTAGGGACTTGTCCAATAATAACTTGACCGGAGAGGTGCCAGAGTTTCTAGGCAACATGAAATCGTTGTTGGTCATGTAAGTTTCTTGCAAACATATTTTCCAATGGTTTTGAAGTTCCACCTCGGATCATGTTCATGTATGTTATCAAAATTTCTCTTTTTACGCAGAAATTTAAGCGGGAACGATCTTAACGGTACAATTCCTCAATCTCTACAAAGGAAAGGACTCGAGCTATCGTAAGAATCTTCCCACATAATTTATCAACCTTTCTCACTTATTATACACAACCTTTTTGTGCATTTGATTTCTTAAACTTAAAAACAAACAATTGTTCTCTTGTAGTTATCAAGGAAACCCAAGGCTTATTCTCCCTGGATCACCTACAAAACCACAAAAAACAAAAGTTCTTGTGCCAATTGTTGCATCAGTTGCTTCTGCAGCCATCCTCATTGTTGTGTTGGTTCTATTTCTTGTTTTCAGAAAGAAAAAGCCGTCGACTGTTCAAGGTATATACGCAAGATTAGACATATTAAACTAGAAAACGGATAAATCTCATTAGAACATACTAACCCCTAAATCTTGATCTAACAGTTGTTCACCCGCCTTCGAGTAAGCCAGCAAAGGATTTTACATATGCTACTGAGCCTTCAATCGAGACGAAAAAGAGAAAGTTTACTTATCCAGAGGTTATGAAAATGACGAATAATTTCGAAAGAGTTGTAGGCGAAGGAGGATTTGGCGTTGTCTGTCACGGTACTGTAAATGGTTCTGAACAGGTAGCTGTTAAACTACTGTCTCAATCATCAACTCAAGGCTATAAAGAGTTCAAGGCAGAGGTATTAATTAGTACATTATGTTACCAACTACTATCTGTTTTTTTAACATCACTTATGGATTTTTCTTGTTTTTCTTTATTGCATTAGGTTGATCTTCTTCTGAGAGTTCACCATACAAATTTGGTAAGCCTTGTAGGATATTGCGATGAAGGAGACCACTTAGCACTCATCTACGAATACGTACCCAATGGAGACTTAAGACAACATCTGTCAGGTAAAAACTTGGTGTATTCTTAAGGTTTCATATGTTTTGGGAACTCATGAAAAAAACATTTGTTCTTCCTGCAACACAAAAGGCTCTAATGATATAATATACAGGAAAAGGAGGTAAAACCATCGTCATCAATTGGGGTACTCGGCTAAGAATAGCTGCGGAGGCAGCATTAGGTTTGTACCAAGTTACATATTCTAAAACTAGAATACCTTAATCCTACAATAAATCAAATCATTTCATATGGATGAATCATTTGCATAGGCTTGGAGTACTTACACATTGGATGCACACCACCAATAGTTCACAGAGATGTCAAAACTACAAACATATTGTTGGACGAGCAGTATAAGGCCAAACTTGCTGATTTTGGGCTCTCGAGGTCTTTCCCAGTTGGAGGTGACTCTCATGTATCGACTGTGATTGCTGGTACTCCTGGTTACCTTGATCCAGAGTAAGTATCAACACAAACTTCTGCTGAAACTTTTCTCTTTCCTTCTACAATGCTTGAAGAGACTAAACCTTGTTCTTGCCTTGCAGATATTACCACACAAGCAGGTTGGGTGAGAAAAGTGATGTGTACAGTTTTGGGATTGTGCTATTGGAAATGATCTCTAATCAACCAGTGATTGATCGAAACCGCGCAAAGTCTCACATAACACAATGGGTTGGGTCTCAGCTAAACGGAGGAGATATTGCTAAGATCATGGATCCAAAGCTAAACGGGGATTATGATTCTCGCTCTGCTTGGAGAGCTCTTGAGCTAGCAATGTCGTGCGCGGATCCAACTTCAGTAAAACGACCAACCATGTCTCATGTTGTTATCGAATTAAAAGAGTGTCTTGTGACTGAAAACTCGAGGAGAAATATGAGTCGAGGCATGGATTCACTGAGTTCCCCTGAAGTGAGCATGATCTTTGATAGTGAGATGACTCCTAGAGCAAGATAGTTTGTGATCCAAGTAACACAATTGTTATGAACCCACTCACCGAACTTACTTCTGAACCTTACGTGTGCTCTGTTTGTATTTTTACTTTTTATATATGTTTTGTTACTGTGGTTTGAAAACACTTAATTTGAAGTAAAAAATTAATGTATCGACTGAACTGTGTTCTTTGTCAGTCAAAGGGAAATGAAAATGTTATAAATTAAATTTAAATTAAAATGTTAGAAATCGTTGTCGGTGGTAACTTGTAATTTTGTAATTGTAATTCAAATAATTTAACGAACGCATATGAAAAAAATTCAAAAAAATTTGATGGCGCAATTTATTTTACAAGTTCCAAAATATTGGCGCTTCACTACCGCTAACTCGTGGCGCCGCATGGAAAACAAAAACGATTCTTATTGGCTATAACTCCTTCACGCGGATCACCAATATTCACCGTTGATTAAAACAAATCGACGGTTCACACATCTTCTTATTAACTACACGGATCGACATCTCAGCCGTTAGATCTAAATATCCGATCTGATTGCTCAAAGTAACGAGGCTCTCCGTCTTTGCCTATAAAAACCAATCTCACATCTTTACTCACCCAAATCAACTTCAACTGTTCTTCTTCATCTTCTACTAGCTTTAAGATCTTCTCGAGAAAAAACCTAATTCGTCTGTGAAAAAAATGTCGGGTCGTGGGAAGGGAGGAAAAGGATTGGGGAAAGGAGGAGCGAAGCGTCACAGGAAGGTTCTGAGAGACAACATCCAAGGAATCACCAAGCCTGCGATCCGGAGGTTGGCTCGTAGAGGTGGTGTCAAGCGTATCAGTGGTCTCATCTACGAGGAGACACGTGGCGTCCTCAAGATCTTTTTGGAGAACGTGATCCGTGACGCTGTTACCTACACTGAGCACGCTAGGAGGAAGACTGTCACCGCCATGGATGTCGTCTACGCTCTCAAGAGGCAAGGAAGGACTCTCTACGGATTCGGCGGTTAAGGGAAATCGCGTTTGTGTGTTTTTCTGGGTTTGTTGTTACTTAGCGGCGTATTCTTCTGGGAATTTCTAATCAAATCAATGTTATCTTCCGCGTTTGCGTTTGTTTTTTCCGGTTTGGCGTTTAGTAGTTTGCGGTAGCGTTCTCGTTTTTATGTAATTACGCCTTTTCCTTTGGTGAAATATAAATCGAATTAAGTTTCAATTAATAGCGTTGTGTCTACCAAATTGCGTATAATCGAATTAACTGGTGAAATCTGCTTCAATTTTGCATCTGATTAGAAGAGAAACTATATGAAATAAAGCGTTTAAACTAAAATCGGCGAACATCGAATCTATGATTTCAGCGAGCTGACATGATTTTAAGAACGATGTCGCATTTGAAGATGGTTCCGCATTGGTTAAGATGTATCAGCTGATGGAAAACCGAAACAAACCGGTACATGTTTTGGTTATTGAACAAAAATCATAGTCTAATCGTTTAATTATGTACACATACAAAAACAAAAGCTAGAGAGGTAACATTAGATTTATTATCGTCCCTCAGATTTGACCAGCTGCGAGAAAACTTTACTCATGGAAACACCCGAAAGATCACTAACACTCGACTCTTCCTCTTCTTCAAACCTTCCATCTCTAGCTACAGAAACGTTAACACTCGTGTCCCCATGGTTAAAATCATTGAACCGTAGAGGTAACTCACCGATCATGTTCGTGCTGTTATCTTCTTCTGGATCACAATCAATCACAGCTTCTTGTAGCTGCAAAGCGTATTCAAGATTCCACAACACATCTCCCATTGATGGTCTATCAACTCCATAGTCAGCTAAACATTTCTCCCCTGTTTCACCAAACTTCCTAAGCGAATCTGGTCTAATCTTACCTCGCAGTGATGGATCAATGATGTGTTCAAGCTGTCCTTTGTTTTGCCATTTCATCGCCCATTCCGCAAGATTCACCATTTCTCTAGTGAGCGTCGGGTCTATAACAGGTCTTGCGCAGAGAACCTCGAACATAACGACTCCGAAAGAGTACACGTCTGACTTCTCTGTGAGCTGTTGTCTTCTGAAGTATTCAGGATCGAGATACCCGAAACTTCCTTTGACCGCGGTACTCACATGAGTCTGATCGATCTCAGGTCCGGTCTTAGACAGTCCAAAGTCTGCAACTTTAGCCATGAGATTCTCGTCGAGTAATATGTTGGCGGATTTCACGTCTCTGTGAATCACAGGTTTCGAGTCACCGGTATGGAGATAATGCAATCCTCTAGCTGATCCAATACATATCTCAAGACGTTGCTTCCAACTCAAGCTAGGTAAATTCGAGCCGTNCCTGTTTCACCAAACTTCCTAAGCGAATCTGGTCTAATCTTACCTCGCAGTGATGGATCAATGATGTGTTCAAGCTGTCCTTTGTTTTGCCATTTCATCGCCCATTCCGCAAGATTCACCATTTCTCTAGTGAGCGTCGGGTCTATAACAGGTCTTGCGCAGAGAACCTCGAACATAACGACTCCGAAAGAGTACACGTCTGACTTCTCTGTGAGCTGTTGTCTTCTGAAGTATTCAGGATCGAGATACCCGAAACTTCCTTTGACCGCGGTACTCACATGAGTCTGATCGATCTCAGGTCCGGTCTTAGACAGTCCAAAGTCAGCAACTTTAGCCATGAGATTCTCGTCGAGTAATATGTTGGCGGATTTCACGTCTCTGTGAATCACAGGTTTCGAGTCACCGGTATGGAGATAATGCAATCCTCTAGCTGATCCAATACATATCTCAAGACGTTGCTTCCAACTCAAGCTAGGTAAATTCGAGCCGTAAAGATGACTCTTCAGTGTTCCTTTCTCCATATATTCGTAAACAAGAATCATCTCGTTGTTCTCGTCGCAGTAACCGATCAGAGAAACCAAATGGCGATGACGGAACTGAGATAACGTTTCTATTTCTGTCTTGAACTCTGCAAAACCTTGCTGAGACCTAGGGTTCCCTCTTTTAACAGCTACTTTCATGCCGTCACGAAGCTCTCCTTTGTACACTTTACCAAAACCGCCAACTCCAATAGCTCGATTCTCGTCAAAGCTATTCGTCGCTTCTTTAACCGCTGCTAAAGGAATCCGATAACTCGAGTTAGAATTTATACTTGCAATTGTAGTCCCATTTGAGGATGAATTTGTTCCATTGGAAGACAAAGGTATCCAAATCTTTGAATGGTCATCAAGGTCTCGTCCTCGTTTCTTGTACAGCAAAAAGAAACCACCTAAAACCACTAAAACAAGCAATGAGCCAACCGTTACACCAATGATCATACCAACGTTCTTCTTCTTAGTGGTTGAACTTGAACCACCAGGCAAAAATGTCCCACCACTGAGCTGACCTTTGGAGTTATTCATCTTCATGATCTCTAGCCCGTTCAGAATCGCGGTAGGGTAACTCGTGTGAAGCGTCGATGGACCAATGCTCACACGGATTCTATTAGTCTGTTTAGCTGATCCCGTGACATAATCCATCGAGTATGCACCGCTCAAAGTGTTGAATAAATAAGAGCTTAGATCAAGACTCTTAACACCCAACATTGAGTCAACATAAACATTGAAGTAAAGCTGGTTTAGAGCTTTGCTCACGATATCGCAGAAATGAAACCGGAGGAAGTACTGAAAACCCGGGTCAACATCGAAATCCCAAGTCACATTGAAATTGCTAGTCGGGTTATCAGCTGAATTCATCTCAGTGCAAGTACCATATACGGTTCTTGGAGCAGTTTCCTCTGTAGCAAAACCGGGAACATAAACAACAGATGCAATCTTAGACACACTCTTAACAAGATTCTTCTCAATTAGAAACTCCGAATCAGGCTCCCAAATTCTCGAAAGCGTATCGTTATTAGGCGTTACACGCGGACCACCCATGTTCACTCTATGAACCGTCTCAAGAGCTTGCCATGATAACCCTTGAAACTTCCCGGGACTGCCTACAAAGGAAGGGTCACCACTGAACAACGTGTCAGGAACAGATACAACCTCGAGGGCGTTCAGAAACGCGAACGAATTACCCGAGGGAGCAAACGTGAGCTCGAGATGATCCGTGGCTACTACATTCACAGAGTACTCCTTCATAACTCTGGATTTCACAGTGAAATCACTCAACAGAACATGTGTTTGTGACGAAACTGAGAATTTAGCTGATCCCATCTGGAAGCTTTGGTAGTGAAAAGGATTGAAATGGAGACGAATCCAGTGGCGGCCTTTAGCGACGGATAATCTATACTTAGAGATTCCGGTGAAGATTCTTGCCGTCTGGTAAATATCTGAATTTGAATTGCGATTACTCGCGGCAAGAATTTCACTGGGAGAGGTTAAGAGGTTCGAAGCAAGCTTATCAGACATGAACACTCGACCAGTGACAGTAACGTTGGTTGATGATCCACAGTTGATGAGGTAATTATTCACAGGTTCGTATCCATGGCAGAAGCAGATCAAGCAAGATGAAATCAATGAAACCCAAATCAAAAATCCAAACTTTTCAGTACCCATCTTCACAAAACCTGGAAATTATAAACAATTCTGTTGAATATAGAGTAACAGAAGGGATATACGAACATGAGCAAATCTAGAGTTTTGTTTTAGTAAAGATGACAACTTTCTAATTTATTCATAACGGACTAATTAAAAATTAAAACAGCAAAAGAACAAAGATTTTACCTTTTAAGACAAGTTTTCCAGGAAAAGTAATTGTTCCATGAAAGGTAAAAACTTAAAAGGATCAGCTGATGATTGAATGATTTCCAGATTTTTGGGTTTTGTTTTGAAACTGTGTTTAGAACAGAGTGGCTAACAAGAGAAGGATTTAATATTTTGCAAAGATGAACTGGATATATATATCAAATATATTAATTTAATATTTGTACTTGCATAGATGCAGCGACAAATAAAAATTAAGGGATATGAGCAAAATTTGTAATATAGAGACGGATGAATTGAATTGAATTGAATTCGTCAGTCTGAATTTGTTTGTTCTGGTGGCTAAAGAAATTTAGGAAGAAGACGAAATTTATTTTCCAGATTTTACCATAAAAAACTGCACAAACGTAAGTGGTATGTTACATTACCGCATTTAATGTGTCAAAAAATAGCAAGAGTTCTTTATTAAAAAAAGAAAAGGAAAAAGCAATAGTTTAACTTAATTTTTTAATCATAAGTTTAACTTTATTTATTCTTGTTAATTACTATAATTATCATATCATATTTGTCTTCATCGTCGGTTCATCACTCCGAATCAATATTAAATCCTGTTATGATAAATCTCAAATAAGGAAGGTAGTGGAGGTTGGAACGAAAAGTCAACATACGTGGGTTTGTGAGAGCTTTTTTTTCAGGATATACCAAACTTCTCGAACGGTAGTTTTAATTTTTATTAAGAAAGCACATGATTTGATTTTTTTTGTTCGGCTTCCATCTGTTTCATTCAATACCCAACAATAGTAGTATATACTCCTTGCGTTGTTTCAAAATATACGATGCAGATCAAGAATTATTTATTTTTAAAAAGTTTAACCAATTAAAAACAATACTGTATAATATAAAATATTAAATTAATCTAAAAACTGTATGTAAACTAGAAAACATTTTATATTATGAAACAAAAAATTTCCTCTAAAATATCGTATATTGTGAAATGGAGGAAGTATATCATAGTGATATATCATGGTTTTTACGGTTTTTAACCATGATATAAGTGTGTTTTTTGAGTCTTTTAATCTGTTTCTAGGTTGTTTTGAGTCTTTACAAGTTATTTAGGAATTTGGCATGGATGAAGCGAAGTTGAGCAATTTGGATGATTTTGGAGCATTTAATCGAAGGAAAAGAACTTGGAGTCGGATCAGAGTTATGGCATCGACCGACACTGAAGGAGCATCGGTCGACACCCATGTTTATCCAACGAGAGAAAGAAGAAATTGGAAGTTTTACAATTTTACCCAAAGTTTTCCTAAATTGCAACACAAGTCCCTGACGTGTTTTAGGACATATATATATATATATATATATATTGTTTTATGGGTTTTAGAAAACCCTTAAGTTTTATTCTAGCAACTTTTTGAAAGAGAAAAAGCGTGAGAGATTTTTAGAGAGCTTTTGGAGAGAAGAATCAAGACTCCTTTAGAGAAGATTCAGAACTCCTTTACTTCTTCTTTTGATTTCTTAATGCAATTTATTCGGTCTATGATGTGTTCCTTATTGATTATGTCTGAGTAGTTTGCTTGTTAGGTTCAGTGATTTTCACATGGATTTTATGATTTATTAGATCTGTTTATTTAGGATTCATTATCTTTCTAGATCTTCATCATAGGTTGTTCATCATATTAATCCTTGATTGGTCATCTAGAATTAATAACCTAGGAAAATAAATTGATATGAGAATATAATTGATTTTCCTGATAAAATCTTTTGATGAGCAAAATTACTTCTTGCAAAGAGATTTGATTCAGTAATTTTGTGAACAATCTAAACTTGTTTTTAAAGCTGATTTTTAACCTAGAATTTTACAAAGAGATTTGGATTTTCTGGTTTCAAATTTAGATAATATTTGCAGTGAGAACTGATTTATTTTACAGAAGAGTTTAGAGTTCTAGATCTGATTTTAATTGCTTGAATCCTATTTAATTATTAATTTAATATTTTGTAATTTCCTGAGAAATTCTCTGGACTTAGCTTTTTGATCTTCTGAATTTACAACAGTTTTATTTAATATTTTGCGTTGCTTTTCTTTATTTAAATCAACTTGTTTAGCTTAATTATAAAACTTTATAATTTATTGTGTAGACTTGAGTCTTTGTAGAATTCGACCCCTAAGTATTACAGTGACCTCTTAATTTGAAAAAATAGTTCTATGCTTTAATTTGAGCATATCATATAGTAAAGTTTTAGATTAAAAAAAAAAAAATAATGAATAACGACATTAGCCACCTTCATCTACACACTAGTCATCTATGTGGATTGAAACGAAACGATATGATGCCACTATACTTGATCAAATTAGTTAGCAATAATATGATGCCACTATATTTTTATCTTGAGAGTTGGGAAACGTGTAATATAAGCCTGAAATACCGACTATAAACCGATATCATAAGATTTAGTGGCTTGTGTAGAAAACTACATAAGATTTAGTGGATTGTGTAGAAAACTACATAAGATTTAGTGGCTTGTGTTAGTGTCATGTGTTAGTGTCATGTGTACTATCCAAGTTCAAACATGCCGCATGATGTAAGTTGTACAAAAAACATATCAATCTGAAAACATATATGTGGACCTGTTGTCTACCGACACATTTTGTTTGGAACTCGGAAACAACAGTTCTCTATATATTCAAGGAAAAACAAAAAATGGTTGAGATGTCACAAGGAGAATGACTGTCACATCTGTTTTTTATTCATTGATTTAAAATTAATACAAACACCCCTTCTACTTTAAAAGGTTTACATGTATTGCTACTCGCTATCTTATATATATTCATCTTATGATAGATTGACGAGAGTAAGAACAGATATGTGTTATAGGAAGAATTGTATTAGACTCTTTATGATACAATATGCATTCTTTTATATAGAGATTTAGTTTCCTATTCTAAGATATATATAAATATTAATAATACATTAGATAAATATAAACATTCCTAAACTATATATATTCTAGATCTTCATGGATTCTATATTCTTGGACAATTATAACCGTGATTTCTCGGTTTTGATCTCCGGTTTTCAATCTCCCAATATCTTAATTAGAGCTATACCAAAGAAGTAAGATCCCTAAGGGTAAAGATGACTTACATGAACCAAGTCTTGACTAGTGAAATGAGCAGCTTTGCCATGTATTTCATTGATCGGACTACGGGGATCGTTCATCAGCAAGCGTCTTCCACATCGGATCAAGTTTGTCGTGTAATCATGTGTTCAAAGAACACAAACGAAGGTAATTTTATGGATCGAATTATTTAGATAGTTCATGATCGAACCTACAAATACTTTTAGAACTTGTTCGAATGATCGTAAAATTTAAGTGTTTTACACTATACGATTCGCTTAAGCTAGATTAAACATAACTTTAGTTTTTTTTTTTTTTAAGTATTAATTGAGCTACACGTTTCTTAGTATTCAGTGACTACTTAGTGATAATTTTAGTTCATATATACAACTCTAGCTAGAAATATTGTTTTTGTCTTTATATTCTGTAAACTTGATAAGCTTATATTGTATGATTGGACTGCATTAATTAATGGACGTAGTTTTCATTATCCTGAAACGTCGAACGTCTTTTTCATGTAGTTGGATGGTATAGTTTGATTACTAAAAATATAAAACATCTGAACAAAACATTCATAACTTCTTAACTAAAAACTCCTTAACTATTCAATCCTTTTAGCTTTAACTACAACCTTCGCAAAAAAATACACACATATTTTGTCGTTTTGTTTAAAATTAGCCTAGTGGTTTTTTGTATTGCAGAATTTACATACGTACTTAAAACATCAACACTAATGATTTCATGATTACACAAACAAAGTAAAAAAAACATCAACATCATAGTGTATAACGGGCCTGTTGGGTTAAGCCCAAACGTCGATCCGCAACTAAAAGAAGTCAAAAGCTTTCCTTACGAAGAAACCTTCTGAATCGCTTAGAAGGGTTCGTAGGGCCTATCCCGTGACCTATGAAAGTTCCCTCCATCACCAATCATTCTCCACAAAATAATATTATTTTATTTTAATTTCCTTTTTTTTTTCTTATTTATTTAATTTTTATGGGAGGAGGATCCCATTTTCTAAATCTTGCTCTCTCTCTCTCTTCTCGTTCGTATATCCGTTTCTCCGATTTAGGGCACCAAATTGTAATCAAAATCTCCGCTCTTTCCCCCAATTTTACCCAAAAACTCTCTTCTTCATAAATCTTCTTCGGGATTATCGTAACCCTCTTCCTGGGTTCCGCGTAATTGGTCAGTGCTATTCTCCTTCTTCTTCTTTTTCCTCCCGTACGCACCTTGTTACTGTGAGTGTGTTAACAGATTAAAAAACACGCGAGTTTTAGGGTTTTCTGAGTTCAGTTTTTGTAAATCCTAGTATTGAAAATTGCATCTCGGTAGTTCAATTTAGGATTTGCTCAGTCGTTTTTTTTTTTTTTTATTAACAGGAATAGGTATTGATTGAATTATGCTTTTGCGTTGATTGTTTTTGGATCCTCGTAGATTTTATTTTCATGGTTATTGTTTCTGGATGAAAGCTTACTCTGTCAAAAAAAATATATGAGCATATCAAATCTTACTTTGAAAGTTTCTACAGTAATCTCGTCTGGTGCTACTCCATGGTTTATAAGATTTTTTTATGTTATAGCACTGTGTCACCTTTGTTAGTTTATTGAATTCATCCTTTTTTTTCCTGGCTGTTTATGTCCGTGTGGTGTTGTTTTATTCCTTCTCAGATTGTAGGCGGTTCGCCGAATGATATATTGTCTCGAGTGAGTGATTGTCAGATCGTGCAATGTCAAATCTTCATGTACTGTAACCTTCCTTTTTCCCCTTTATCATTTTTGTTAGTTTTTGAACTTGAAGAATATGTTAGTGTTGTAAGGACATCATCGTTTACTTAACTATGCCTACCATCTCTTCTCTTTAAACTACTGTGCTTTTTTTTCCCCTTTTGCAGTCATCTCTCAATGGTTCTGCTTCGAATTTACCAGATGGGTCGGGCAGATCTTTTGCTGCTTCTTATTCTGGACAATCTGGTGCACCATCTCCCTCTTTTCATCATACCGGTGGGTCTAATACTACTTATCTTGATACTGTTGTATATCTTTGTGAAGTGCTCAGCTTATGTAGCTTTTAAAAAAAAAAAATTTGCAGGAAACCTTCAGGGACTTCATAATATTCATGGGAGCTATAATGTCGGGAACATGCAAGGTACACTTACATCAAGAAACTCAAGTATGAATAGTATACCATCTCCTGGGGTTCAACAACCTAACGGGAGTTTTTCCAGTGGAAGATTTGCCTCAAACAATCTACCTGTTAATCTCTCCCAGGTGCTATGTGGTTTATATTATTTTGAAAATAACTGCTCTTGTTCTTAAATCTGTATCTCATAGTATGCTACGATGATTGCTTTGTAGTTGTCTCATGGTAGCTCACATGGGCATGCGGGAATCCCAAATAGAGGAGGTCTTAATGTTGTTGGTAACCCTGGATTCAATAGTAACGCAAATGGAGTTGGTGGTTCTATTCCTGGAATTCTCTCTACATCTGCAGGACTCAGTAATCGTAATAGTGTTCCAGGGATGGGAATATCCCAATTGTTGGGAAATTCAGGTCCTCGGATAACAAATTCGATGGGTAACATGGTTGGTGGAGGTAACTTGGGGAGGAATATTAGCTCTGGTGGGTTGTCTATTCCTGGTTTGTCTTCACGACTAAATTTGGCAGCAAATAGTGGATCAGGAATAAATGTTCAGGGACAGAACCGAATGCTGGGTGGAGTACTTCCTCAAGGTATATATGATTTGTCCAGTTCATTCCATTTGCTGTCTTCAGGTTCTTTTGCCTGTAAGTCGATTAAACTGAGCCTTGTTTATCTTGTTATGTCGCTGTTAAAAAACGGATTATAAATTTTGCTTCATGGACCTGGAGAACACCTTTTAACTAGCTAGGGAGTGCTGTAGAAATTAAGTTAAGAAAGTAATTTGCTTAATAGCAACTTAAAATAACTAGTCATTTAGGGAGGTGGATTGATATCAGCAGTTGAACTTCTTTTGCCTTTGTAGTCTATACTTCTCTAGAGTCCCATGGGCATGCAATAAGTTAACAGCTGCTGTATGTGGAAAACAGAAGTAGAAATCTGATTGCAAAATTGTGTGGTACAGGATCTCAGGTCATGTCTATGCTGGGAAACTCCTATCATACTGGTGGTGGCCCACTTTCTCAGAACCATGTTCAGTCAGTTAACAATATGATGCTCAGTGATCACTCTAACGACAGCTCTCTTTTTGACATCAACAACGATTTTCCTCAGCTCACAAGTCGTCCTGGATCTGCTGGTGGCACTCAAGGACAACTAGGTAGTCAGTTTATCTGAAGATCTTTTGAAATTCGTACACTTAAAAGTTTTTAAAAAGATTTTTCCATATCATGTCTTGTTCCCTCATACTCTTGTGGTGGTGTTTCTAGGTTCTTTGAGGAAACAAGGTTTAGGTGTCCCACTTGCCCAACAAACCCAAGAGTTCAGCATTCAAAATGAAGACTTTCCTGCCCTACCTGGATATAAAGGTGCTGGTCTTTTATTGTCGATAACTTTGTATTATATTGTGCATAAAGTTGGGTCTTGCATATTTAATGTGCGCAAAGTGAGTAATATCTTCTCTAGTTCCCCTATTGTGAAAAGTTCTCCCCCCTAAGTTATTCTCCAAAATCTCATGAAAGTCCGTTTCCAGATGGTCTAGATACTTAGGAAGTTCATAAACTTATTAACTGCCGCATATTATAGCTTATTGCATGAGAATATGTTAGGTGTTCCTGACATATGTGCTTCTTAATGCTGTAAGCTAAACATGCTGGATCGATCATTCACAAGCGTAGTAGATTTTTTGCAGGTGGGAATTCTGATTATCCTATGGATTTGCATCAGAAAGAGCAACTCCATGACAATGCTATGTCAATGATGCACTCTCAAAACTTTTCTGTAAGCTTTAGACTGTTTCAAAGTTAACAAAGTGATTTCCTACCTTTTTCTATTGATATGGTTGTTGATGTGGTAATTAATGTTTGGATATTTGCAATTGTTTTGCAGATGGGTAGATCTGGTGGTTTCAACTTGGGGGCAACATATACATCGCATCGTCCACAACAACAACCACAACATACTTCATCCGTGAGTGGCAGTCTCTCCTATCCCTATCTGTATACAGCCAGGAATTTCTTCAATTTGCATATCT